>NW_026055435.1:0-68745 GCF_023343755.2 Lodderomyces oxycetoniae | reverse complement strand
GTGCTATAGAGAATGCTGGTGCAATAGAGAATGCTGGTGCTGTAGAGAATGACTCCCCTTTTCCACTAACTTGTCTCCATTAACAATCAACAAAACAAAACAAAACTAAACTTGAAAATTCTACAAGGAAGAAAAATTCCAAAATTGAAAAATCAACAAAATTTTCATTCATCAATAGAGCTTTCTTTGAAAGAGATTTTTTCAAAAACGTTTTCACCAAAAGGGTTTTTTCAAAAGAGATTTTACCAATAGAGATTTTACCAAAAGGGTTCTCACCAAAGAGATCTTACCAAAAGGGCTTTCACCAATAGAGATCTTACCAAAGAGATTTTACCAAAAGGATTCTCACCAAAAGGATTTTCACCAATAGAGATTTCACCAGAGATTTCACCAGAGATTCCACCAGAGATTCCACCAGAGTTTTCACCAGAGTTTTCACCAGAGTTTTCACCAGAGTTTTCACTCAAAGAAATTTCTTCAAACCCCGTGTGTTGTGGTTAACATAATTGTCGCTGTGAAATATCACCACCTTATATGTCACAACCTTCAAGTGCACATTATCCGATACAACTGCTGCTGCTGCTGCTGCTGCTGCTGCTGGTACACCAGCAGCCATTACCTCCTATTCCCCCAAAGTTACCGCCATTGACTTCAGAAGCTGCTGCTGCATCAAAAACAACTACTAGAGACGGTTTACCACCACCACCGCCGATAACTTCTTCACAGAGTATCTATTCACTCCCAGCATTAAGAGCTCCTTCAATATCAACACCAACTTCACTAACAACTTCGTTACCTGCGCTTACTCCAACGTTGACAAATGCGACACAATCAACACTTTCGTCCTCCTCTTCAAAGGAGTCTGCACTTTCTTCTTCAACAGCACCATCTGTGCTAACTACTACTCCTAATACTAATGCTAATACTAGCATTAGAAGTTCTTCTTTGTCGTTAAAGTTAAATAATAATAATTATACAACATCTGCCAGTCAGGGGAAACTGAAGAATAAAAGGTCGAGCAAGGGAAGAGTCTTCCAGTGTACCGGATATCTGGGTTGTAGCATGTCCTTTACAAGAAGTGAGCATTTAGCTCGTCATAAAAGAAAACATACAGGAGAAAGACCGTTTACTTGCCCTTATTGCTGTAAGAATTTCCTGAGATTAGATAATTTAAGACAACATAAACAAACAGTACATGCTTATGAAACTTATTTAACAAAAGATAATAGTGATAGCAAGTTGTTAATTGAACGATCCAAGCTGATAAAGAAGATGAAGCAGCAACAGCAGAGAAAAACCGACTTAGCCCTTGCGTTGCAATACCAACAGCAACAGCAACAGCAACAACAACAACAACAGCAACAACACCAGCAACAACATCAGCAACAACATCAGCACCAGCACCAGCACCAGCAACATCATCACCACCACCAATTAACCACAATTCCAGCAGATTCCTACCGGCAACATTATGTTTTCAGGCAGCAGCCAACCACTACAGCCACTAATCAAAATCACTCTGCACAACTGTTGCCGCCCTATCATCAGCAAAGCATCTACCCTCAAGCATCATCATCTTATATCTACACACAACAACAACAACAACAACAACAACAACAACAACAGCAGCAGCAGCAGCCTATTCCACCTCTGTATCAAAAACCATTACCACCATTGCCACCAATACTTCATCGACTTGATGAACAGAATGCACCAGTATCTCCAAAAGAACAACACAATAGTGATAAAGAAGAGGAACTTAAATTGCCTAGCCACTCATTCAAGCCGAAGAAGAGACCACAACCATTAGCATTGCAACATTCTACTTTTGGATCTGATGACTCTTTAGCTACTTCAACTGGAACTGCAGCTGCTGCTGGTTCAGCTGGTGCACATGCTCCAGCAACAATGGGTATATCAGCAGTACCATTATCAAAATCTCCCTCGTTAAATGATGTTCATTACAATTACAGAAATAATGGTAGTTTTAGAAACAATTTAGGTCTACAATTCCCACCGCCACCACCACCACCAAAATCAGCATCTTCCGTTGCTTCATTAACTCCAAACTTGGCAAGTCCACTCTCTCCATTATTCTATTCTTCATATAATGCTCCGACGAAGAATAATAGTAATAGTAACAATAACAACAACAACAACAACAACAATAACATTAATAATAATAATAACAATAATAGTACTACTACACTTTGTCATCAGCATCCACCGCCACTACCTCACATTCATCCTCATCATCTCAATGGTTTTTCACATAGTTCACCGTATCATATGCACAACAACAACAACAACAACAACAACAACAACAACAACAGCAACAACAGCAGCAACAACAGCAGCAGCATCAGCAGCAGCATCAGCAGCAGCAATAACAGCAATAACAGCAATAACTACAACAGTAATAACAATAACAGTAATAACAATCTCAACACCTCCAAGAACTCGGCTGTTGGTCATTCAGCAAATACTTCTACAATGTCCAGTTCCAATTCTTCAACATCATCAATGTCCATAAAATCACCTATGTCTCTGCATTTTTCAATACTGTCTAATACTTCATCAAGTCAAAGTCAGGGAAGTCATAGAGATAGTTTCGGATTAGTTGCGTACAAGAATTTGCCAATGCATTTACATCCAGCTAATAGTAGCATATCTGAGGAGAATTCGACATTCATTGCAAACAATAATGCCAGTAATGATGAGGAGACTCATACTAATCAAGCGGCAAACTTGCATAGTCAAGATTCGCCTGATGTGAAACGAGAGTTTAAGAGTAGTTGGTTAAAGGGGGTGTTGAATACTGATAATGAGGTGAAGGAGATCACACAACCACCACCACCACCACCACCACACCCTCCTCAAGATAATGATTTTATGATGATTGATGAGGATGAAGAGGATAAAAAGGAAGAACCAATCGCTGCCGCTGGAATAACAATCACCTCCATTGTCAAGAAAGATGATACAATGGAAAACATGTCAGTACCTCGAGCGGCCTCACCGAGTTTATATACCACACCACGAATTCAACCAGATGGGCAAAATCCTAATCTTGCATCTCTGCAAGATATATCTCAGGAAAGTCAAGCTACAAATAACAAAGATGTCTATTCGGGTGTAACGGTAAATAGAGGAGGAGATAAGTGTACACCTGTTACATCTCAAGAGACAGTACAGCAAGCCGAAACGATGGAGGGCGTGAAGAAAAGATCTATCTATATCTCGTTGATTGACCAACCTCCTCCCTCGACGCAACTGCAGCTGCAGCTGCAGTTTACGTCTATAGCATCCTCAACAGCTTCGGAACCGCACGTTTCTAAAAAGCCTACTATTAACAGTTTGATTATGTAGTAAATGAAAATTGACAAATATTTGTTTGCATTTAAAGGAGTTTTTTTTGTTTTTTTTTTCTTTTCTTCCTCTAACTTGTAGGACGAAGCAAAGGCGAACGACACTATCGAGCAGAGCGAGATAGTGGAGCACACTCATACAACTCATACAATATACACACTCATACAACTCATTCAACTCATACAAACATATACACACTCATACAACTCATACAAACATATACACACTCATACAACTCATACAAACATATACACACTCGTAGCTTTCCTCATTGATACCTCTTTAGGGGGGTAATATCTTCTTCTTCCCTTTTTGCTTTTTTCTTGCTTTGATTTATTTTCTTCTTTTTACTTTTAGTTATGGTGATTTTTCCATACTAATCAAGATACGAGCAATATCCAATGGACCCAATTGACGTTGAAATTTGGAGTGTTTTGTTTGATATTGGCTTCTCTCCAAACTTTCGGAAGAAAGGAAAGAAAAAAAATGGATTAAGATTTTGTGTTTGCGACATTCTCGTATCTGAATTTGACAGGTGACAGGTTTCATTGACATCATTAGGGGGTCCTTCCTACAATTAACACTCCCTTCCACGCGCTTTACCAGTAACCCCATTTTCTTTGTAGTTCATTTTGACTTGAATGACGTGATTTCCCCCTTGACCCACTTGTCATGTAACTACTATTCAATTCTTACCCCATAAAATCTAAATCTGGATCTAACTATTTTAGTGGTTATTTTATATATAAGAGAGTCTGCGCCGAATCTTTTAGTTATGAAACTATAATTACAGTCCAACCCTATTTGACATGACAACTTTTGATTTTTAACTCCATGTCATTTATTTTTGAGGAAAATGTCGTATAATGAGGTAATTATTGCATATTCCTGGGCTTTTCTGGTTTTTTATTGTGCACAATCAAACCGGTATGTTTTCCTTGCTAAATGTCTCGTGATGCGACACACCACTATCGAGCAGAGCGAGATAGTGGAGCAACACTTTTAGTGGCACTATCCGACACTATCGAGCAGAGCGAGTTAGTGGAGCAACATTTCTTAGCGGCACTATCCGACACTATCAAGCAGAGCGAGATAGTGGAGCAACATTTCTTAGTGGCACTATCCTTCTCTAACCTAGAGGTAAAGTTATGCATTAAACCCTTCTCTAATTTAGAGGAAAAGTTATTCATCGTGCAAATGTATCAAAAATAAGACTCTCTACTGCTCCGCTACTAACTACTTTCTACTTGCTCCTGCTCCACTAGGGAGCAAAGCGAGCTAGTGTCGCCTACTTATTACTTTTTACTTGCTCCTGCTCTACTAGGGAGCAAAGCGAGCTAGTGTCGCCTACTTACTACTTTCTACTTGCTCCTGCTCCACTAGCTCGCTACGCTCACTAGTGTCGCCTACTTACTACTTTTTACTTGCTCCTGCTCCACTAGCTCGCTACGCTCACTAGTGTCGCCCTTTCAAATATAGAGCCAATGTGGCTATAAAGCCGAAATCTGATTTAGCGCGAAAAAAAAAGGGCTTATAATTTGGTATCCTTTAGACATAGACATGAAGGTACCCCCAGAAACATTGCAATTTTCGAAATGTCTTGCTACTAAAACAGACAAATGCGTTTCTCCATCCACTCTACACTTTTTCTTTCATCTGTAAAACCCACATAACCAAAAAAAGAGGTGGTAGAATTGTAATTTAACTACTTTCTACTCCTCCTGCTCCACTAGCTCGCTACGCTCACTAGTATCGCCACGCGGTAGAATTGTAATCTAACTACTTTCTACTCTTCCTGCTCTACTAGCTCGCTACGCTCACTAGTGTTGTCACGCTCACTAGTATCGCCACGCGGTAGAATTGTAATCTGACCCGCAACATCTATTATAGTATAGTTTTGATCTGCTAATCATTTCCATCTCAGCCGACGGAAAAACGCTTTACCGTTATTTTATTTTTTTTCTTAGGCAGTTGAAAAAAAATAATGCGTTTATTTTGTGTTTCCAAATTTGGGGGTGGAAAATGCAAAATCCGAGAAGAAGAGAAAACTTTGATAAGACCACTGCAATTGACATTAATTTCGGCTGGACTGATGAGGAAAGAAGAGGAAGAAGGTACGGTTGAAGGAGCTGTTAAGGGAACTGTTGAGGAGGAAAAAGTTTTGTTGCTGCCCCAAAATAGCATAGATACACCTCCTACTATTGGAGATGAAATATCTTTTCTTGATGATGAAGGTGGTGACGGGTTTGACGCTGGTGACGCTGGTGACACTGACAACCGTGATGGCAGGTTTGGCGGGTTTGAAAACCTGAGTGACGAGGAAGAGGAGGAGGAGGAGGATATGGAGGATATGGAGGAGGAGGAGATGTGGCTGGAGCATCAGGTCAAAAACTTTGTACCCGAGATTGAAGAGCGGCCACCCGTTGATAGAAGACTCTCTAGAGCTGATGCTGAGTCGATAGTTGGTGGTGAATCCATCTCCAACATCCATCAAGAAACCAAACAACAATCTAATAGAGAGCATCCAGTAGCTGACCCAAATTTATCAACCGAAGATCAGCAAATTAAAGTCAGCGATGGTTCTTTTTCACACTCCAAAATGAAAAACTATAACCAGTCACAAAAGGTGTTTTCGTTTGCATTGCCGTTTGGGGGACTCGAAACTATTAAGCATAACTTAACTAAACAATTGCAGAATTTTAAAATTGATGTCCCATTTGTTGGAAACAATAACAACAATAATAACAACAATATCAATAGTGAGGACTTGAAAAGATTACGACGAGAAGTAGACTTGAAACTAGAGAGACAACAGACCATAAGTACGTTAGATGACGAAAACTACTTTAGAGATTTCAAAGGAACCGATGCTGGTAGATTAAAAGCCATAAAGCATTCCATTTCAGCAAATGTTAATGAAATAATACCCCATAAGAAAAAGGGGGAACTACATGATTATGAAACAATTTATGATAGAATTGATGGCAACATAGTGGTTATGGGAGGGTATAGAGGTTCCATCCTAAGAGACACAAGTACAAAAAAAAGAGTTTGGATACCGATAAAAGCAGGGTTTAATTTGAGAAAAATAAATCTCCTTTTAGGTCCAAATAAAGAAGATGAACTAAATGCAGAAGACAAGATTTATCCCGATGGGGTATTGAAAAACGTTGGTCCAGTTGATATATGTAAGAAACTTATTAATAAACTAGACGCTAACCCTAATGTCAATATCCAAGAGTTTGGATACGATTGGAGATTAAGCGGTGATTACGTCTCGCATAAGATTGAAAAGTTTTTGGAGGAAATATACAAACTAACAGGCAAACCTACATTAGTTATTGCTCATTCAATGGGAGGGTTAATGGTGCATGGAGCATTACAAAGAAATCCCAAATTATTTCGATCCGTCATTTATGTTGGATCACCAAGTGAGTGCTTGAATATATTGGGCCCAATAAGGTTTGGTGATTCAGTTATATTATCAGATAAGATCTTGACCTATGAGACGAATTTTATGATGCGATCTAGTTTTATCTTTTTACCATTAAGCGGAGAGGTTTTTTACAATAAGGACACAAAGGAGAATTACAAGATAGATTATTTTGACCCTGATAATTGGGTCGAGTACAATTTAAACCCGTTGGTGGCTAAAAAGAGGAAAATTGCTGCAGAAGCAGCTGCTAATAATTCAGCATCTGCTGTTTCGAGTGGCTCACCGCCATCCTCTCTACTCTCCTCATCGAGTACGTTATCTTTCCCAACCATCAATATCAACCAGATTGGAACTACAATCACCAAAATATATAGATCGTCATCATTGAAGAAAAAAGCAACCTCACCTTCATGCTCAAATATTTCACCACCAAGCAGTAGGGAGAGTACTGCTTCTGCTCTTCCCCAAGATGATGACCATTATTCACTCAGCTTTGCTGAAGCATATAGGTACCTATCGGAAACATTAAAGGCGACTAAAAGATACGTGCTTTCACTTGAATATAATCCCGAATTAGAAGCAGAATATCCACCAATGGCAATAGTATATGGTAACACTATCCCATCAGTGAGAGGATCTATAGTTAGACTGAGAGAAGACATCAAGAATGGTAATTATTATGAATTTTTTTATGGTCATGGAGATGGTGTGATACATCAAAAATGGTTAATGCCCGAAAAGAAAGGATTTAAATATTACGATAAGCTGAGTGGAACTGGTCAAATTGTAGGTAAATTTGCAAGTAGTTGTGCTCATGTTGGCTTGATGACTGATCATGATACAATGGGGAAAGCGTTGAATGCAGTTTTTGAAGCTGAAAAGTTTTGGGAGAAGAAGAAACAAAGGCAGAGAGAGAAGCAAAAAGGAAGGGTGAACAAAAACTTAACCTAACTTAACCTAACCTAGTGCAAGTCTGTAGAATATTTATTTTAATAGAATAGAATTAAAAGACCAACTTCTTCTCATTCTCATTCTCATTCACATTCTCATCATCACCATCCTGTGGATCAATGATCTTTGCTGAATGGTACTCGTCCCCAGTCAACTCACCAAGGTATGCAATATCGCCGAACCCTCCAATCATGTATACGCTTTCCACTTTTATCTTCACCCAATGGGATTTATGCGGAGACACTACATTACCAGGCAACCACATTGCAGCATCTGGGTGTCTTTCAAGAAAGCATTTCTCCAATAATACTCGTTTAGGATCAAATGGATTCAAAAAATTGATATACTCTAATTTTCCAAACAATTGGACTCTAGGAGATCCTGCATTTGAACCTTTTCTTTTCCCAGGGTATTCCTCAGACACCTCATCCCAATCTGGATGATCGCCATCTCTTATCGTGAATGAAAATGGTGATCCTTTTACAATATTTTGATTAGGTCCACCAACATCAATTACTAACCAGTACGGATCGCCATCGCCGTCACAATCAGCATAGTACTCCATTGATGAAACGGGTACCTGTACATTTTTTGGTCCTGGTCCTTCTTTTGTCTGTGTCCTTATGGTTTTAATTGTATTGACATTAACTAATGATTCTCTATGTACTAATGTACGTGCTACCGATGCCCCTTCTTCTCTAGAAACTGGCAGATTCTCAATTACCACAATTTGGTCATTTCTTGGTATGGTCAATGCACCAACATAGCAGCATGCTATAAAGACAAGTTTATACAATAACATCACTTGAAATTTCCTACAACTATAAAACTTGGTGATAAGAAAAGAGATAGAGATAAAGAGAGATTGTGGGGGGGGGAGGAAAAATAAAATAGAACAAGGCTAAATTTTAAACGACGAAAAATGTCAAGCCTTTCCAACTCCGACCACGGGGAATAGGTAGAGATTATAAGAACTTTACTTGGTTTGTACTAAAGGTTGTGGATATATCAACTTACTCTCTTGAAGTGGACCATTGACCATACAAGGGCTCCCAATAAGTAGCCTCGGGAAAAAGGAACAGCCACAGTTACTGAAAAACTTGTAAAAAAAAATAAAATTAAGTTGCGCAAACCCGGAATCGAACCGGGGGCCCAACGA
Organism: Lodderomyces oxycetoniae; assembly: GCF_023343755.2. Taxonomy (NCBI): domain Eukaryota; kingdom Fungi; phylum Ascomycota; class Pichiomycetes; order Serinales; family Debaryomycetaceae; genus Lodderomyces; species Lodderomyces oxycetoniae. The sequence goes on along the minus strand of NW_026055435.1, from coordinate 59,830 downwards.
TGGCAACGTTGGATTTTACCACTAAACCATTTGCGCCGATCTGTTGAAAGGCATAATGATACACTAGTGAAAGTATCGAGCAAAGCGACAAACCTCCACTATCGAGCAAAGCGAGATAGTGGAACAGCATTGACTAGTGGCACTTATGGCACTTACTAGTGGCACTTATGGCACTTACTAGTGGCACTTATGGCACTTACTAGTGGCACTTATGGCACTTACTAGTGGCACTTATGGCACTTACTAGTGGCACTTATGGCACTTACTAGTGGCACTTATGGCACTTACTAGTGGCACTTACTAGTTTCACACTCGAGGGATACTATCTCGCTCTGCTCGATAGTGTCTCTCTTTAAATAGTTTCAGTTTACAATAGAACAAGCAACGCGTAAGATTACATTAGTTTAACCTTTTTTCCAGCTCATCTAACTACAGAGTTTTTCCCTTATCTTCAGAGCAATCAAAATCCGCTTTTCGTCATCATCCATCTGCTTGAGTCTCGAAATAAAGTCATTACCCTGAGATATGCCATCAATAATTAGGTTTTTTGTAAGCAGTGCCGCCACCTCCTTTTCTTTAGTCGCTAGTTTTAATCGATATTCATTTCGGTTATTCACCGTCAAGTCGATTTTTTCCAAACCTCCTAATTTCATCAATATCTGATTCATTTCTTTACACCACAAAGTGAGCTTGTGTAATTTACTATTGATAGGCTGCTTTCCTTCTAATGAATATTGCAATTGGGTCACCTTGTCATCAAGTATTTCTAGTTTCCTCTTTTCTTCAATATATCGATTTTCAGTGTCCTCGATATCCATTTCAATCCGTTTCACTTTATCCTCCATCTCTACTTTTTCACGAGGATTTACTTGCCATGGCAAAATGTCCAAATCTTCAACAACATCCGCGTCTATCACGAATTCCAATACTTCTTTATCGGCAAAATCATCACTCATCAATTGATCGACTTCCTTCTCCAATTTTTCAGCTTCGTCTATACTATCCTTAATATCTCTCTGTTTCAGTTGAAACTCTTGATACAATGAGCTTACTGTTGCACTCAAATTTTTCACTTGTTGCAACTTTTTTTCCTTTTCAGACTCAAGAGTATTGAAATTTTGCTCTATTAGCGTTATTTCCTGTTTGAGTGTTTGCTTCCCTTCCTCAGTCGCGTTCAATAACTGATCTATATTCAAAGATGACACTTTTCTTAAAAATTCTTCTCGTAGAGCTCTTTCCTCATAACGAGAGGTTAAACGCGTAAAAACGCTTTTCCAATGTTCAAGACTCTTTTCAATATTTCTAGGGTCCAGTACATGTGCACTTTGGACATCTTCAATTGCAGTTAGGATAGAGTAATTCTGGCTTGTGAGATCATCTAAATCGCTTTGTATAGTCTTTGCTGATACAGTCGTCATGTAAATGAAGTAAAGTTTAATAAAGTGAATATAAACTAATCAATGTTTATGTTTGTTTTTTTTAAAGGCACTATCGCGCAGAGAGAAGCGAGTAGCGACACTAGGGAGCGAAGCGAGCTAGTGGAGCAGTATGTAGTAGACACTAGGGAGCGAAGCGAGCTAGTGGAGCAGTATGTAGTAGACACTATGGAGCAAAGCGAGCTAGTAGAGCAGTCTGCAGTATTAATCGTTCAACACTATCGAGCAGAGCAAGATAGTGGAGCAACATTCAGTAGCTTGTTACAACACTATCTCGCTCTGCTCGATAGTGTTTCTCTATAGTGTCTACTAAGTGCTACTACACTATCTCGCTCTGCTTGGTAGTGTCATTAGTCAGTGTCATTCGATAGTGGAGCAACACTCACTAGTTTTTTACAACACTAATTCGCTCTGCTCGATAGTCGGTGGCAGCTAGTGTGCTCCACTACCGAGCAGAGAGAGATAGTGTCGTAACTAGTCAATGTGCTCCACGATCGAGCAGAGCGAGATAGTGTCGATAGAGTCGATAGATTCAGTAGCATCTAGTGTGCTCCACTATCTCGCCCTGCTCGATAGTGTCGATAGGTGTTGCAAAAAAATTGGGGCGAACTGGGAATCGAACCCAGGGCCTCTTCGAAATTTATGCTCAGGATTTACAAGAGAATACCCAAACGAAGAATCATACCACTAGACCATTCGCCCAATTTCTGGGAATTTCGTACCCCCTCATGAATGGTCTCTGTGAAAAACTAATCCTAAGGCTAGTAATCCTCTAGCCTCATATATCATCAAAATTAGTCTTTGTAAAACATTAACAGAGCTGATACTATTCTCAACTCTTGAGATTATACATGATTTGTGTATATGCTTGAGAGATTCTTATTATAATTGATGACAAGAGTTTGGTATTGAAAACAGAATTTTTTTTAACGTTGAAACGATATATATTGTTTAGTTTTGATTGAAAAAGGTGCAAAAAGGAGAAACAACAGTATTGACACTATCGACACTATCGACACTATCGAGCAGAGCGAGATAGTATAGCTCGATAGTGGAGCAATACTGATTACACCGACACTACCGACACTATCGAGCAGAGCGAGATAGTATCGCTCGATAGTGGAGCAGTACTGACTACACCGACACTATCGACACTATCGAGCAGAGCGAGATTGTAAAGCAGTACTGATTACATTGACACTAGCAACACTATCGACACTATCTCGCTCTGCTCGATAGTATTGCTCGATAGTGGAGCAGTACTGACTACACCGATACTAGATTAAAGGTTGCAGCTAGTGTTCTCCACTATCTCGCTCTGCTCGATAGTATCGCTCGATAGTATCGCTCGATAGTGGAGCAGTACTGATTACATCAACACTATCGACACTATCGACACTATCTCGCTCTGCTCGATAGTATCGCTCGATAGTATCGCTCGATAGTATCGCTCGATAGTGGAGCAGTACTGATTACATCAACACTATCGACACTATCGACACTATCTCGCTCTGCTCGATAGTATCGCTCGATAGTATCGCTCGATAGTATTGCTCGATAGTGTCCAAGTATCTACGCCTCGAAAGCTCTCTATACAAATCCTTCATTGTATAAACTCAATTGATAATAATTCAAAGACTCGACTCATCAACTATAGTTTCTCTTATTCTATCAACAACTGGTAGCACAGTTAAATGCTCACAAGAATTTTCAATTTTCAATTTTCAAACAAGTGAAGGAAAAGGAAAGCAAATAGGTTGTAAATCCAAGCTAGCTCTTCAATCGAGCCGATCGTCTTTGTATCAATCACTTACCATGGCGGCAGATAACAAACCGGATCAGCAAAAAGTCGGAGATGCAGCATCAGCTGCCCAAGGAGTCCTTTCACAGCAACGGCCACTCCAATCAGTAGCAGCGGCAGGAACATCAAAGTCAACTCCACAGACAGCTCCGCGCCCGGCACCACCACCATCACAACAACAGCAACAACAGCAACAACAACAGCAACAACAACAACAACAACAACAACAACAACAACAACAACAACAACAGCAACAACAGCAACACCAGCAGCAACAACAGCACCAGCACCAGCAGCACCAGCAGCACCAGCAGCAGCAACAGCAAGTGCGAGCAAACCAGCCGCAATATTCACAAGCAGATTTGAATCGAATAGTGCTTGAATATTTGAATAAGAAGGGGTATCATCGAACAGAGTCAATGTTGAGATTGGAAAGTACAAGTACACCTACCCCTGCTGTAGCACCGATCTCCCCGAATACTACTTTGCTCGCAGCACCTAGCGAGTTGGATGCTCAAAAAGATTTAAAAGACAAACTATCCAAAAATGAAAAAGAATTGCGTGAATTGCGAGAAAAGCAAATAAGGATCGAACGTGAATTGCAAGAAACTAAAAATAGAGAAATCCGCTTATCAAAGGAAGCCGATTTGAAACAATTGAGAGCCTTGGAAAATAGGACGAGAATTGAAAATGATCCAGACCTGTATTTTACTGCGTACTCTATGTTGAGAAAATGGGTTGAGTCCTCATTGGATTTGTATAAGCCCGAATTGTCACGTGTGCTATACCCTTTGTTTATTCATTGCTTTTTGGAGTTGATCACTAAAGGGTTTGGTGTCAAGGCAAAGGAATTTTTTGATAAATACAAGTCTGATCATTTGATATTACATGGAATTGAAGTAAAAAAATTTGCTGGATTGTCATTACCTGAACATCTTAAGGAGAACAGTATTGCAGAGGCTTATAGAAAATATCGATATAGGATTTTGGTTTCTAAAACCTCGTTGAATTTGTTGCTATATTTTCTTCATGAGAACGAAGCAGTTGGTGGGTCAATTTTGATTCGTATAATTAACCAATACTTAGACCCAGTTATCTCCAAAAATAGACCAGATAAAATCGATCAAGAAGGTGAAGCTAATTCGGAAGAAGGTATATCTGAATACATAGCAGATACAAACGAGTTGGAACAATTCAACAGCGAAAAAGAGGTGAAGTTGGGAAAATTTCCTTTGGACCCAGAAGTCGCCAAGGAAGTAGAAGCAGAACTCAAAATTAAAGATGAAAAAATCGAACCTGTGAACGGAAAGACTTTAAGTGAAGAATTTCAAGAAATGGTTAAGCCAGATGCAGATTCTCCATCAAAGGATTCAATACCATTACCAATGAAGGACTCGACAGATATCAAAAAATTAATCATGCAAGTTGAAGATTCAAGGTCAAAAATTAGATTAGGCGCACTACAAGCAAGCTCACCTAGTGTTTGTATGTATACTTTCCACAATACTAACAACGATATGACATGTATCGCATTCAATGAAGATTCCACAATGGTTGCCGCGGGGTTCCAAGGCAGTTATGTTAAAATATGGAGTCTAGATGGCAAACCGTTACCATCGGGTCTTAAAAAGGACCGTAAGATGCATCAATATTCCGATAATTGTCGTAAGCTTATTGGTCATAGCGGACCCGTATATGGAATTTCTTTTTCTCCAGATAACAAGTTTCTCATTACGTGTTCGGAGGACAAGACAGTGAGACTCTGGTCATTGGATACGTTCACGGCGTTAGTCGCATACAAGGGCCACAATCAACCAGTATGGGATGTCAAATTCTCACCACTAGGTCATTATTTCGTCACTACTTCCCATGATCAGACTGCGAGATTATGGGCTACAGACCACATCTACCCACTCCGGATCTTTGCCGGCCATATCAACGATGTTGATTGTGCCGAATTCCATCCCAATTCGAATTATGTGTTTACTGGATCGAGTGATAAAACATGTCGAATGTGGGATGTTCGTACTGGTCACTGCGTTCGGATATTCATGGGTCATACCAATGCAGTCAACTGTCTTGCAATATCACCAGACGGAAGATGGTTGGCTAGTGCAGGAGACGATAATGTGGTTAATTTGTGGGATATAGGCACCGGAAGAAGATTGAAAACAATGAAGGGGCATGGTCGATCATCCATTTACTCGCTCGCATTTTCCCATGATGGTGGTGTCTTGGTTAGTGGTTCAGGGGATTGTAGTGTTCGAATATGGGATGTGAGAAAGAACACAAATGATTCTGGACCCGAACCTGAAGCATTGGTCAATGTCACCAATACGACCGCGAACGGAGAATCTTCAACTACAGAGGAGAGCAAAGCTCAGCAACAACATCAACAACAGCCCCTGCAATTACAGCAACCAGCACCACCGCCACAACAACAGCAACAACAGCAGCAGCAACAACAGCAACAGCAGCAGCAGCAACAACAACAACAACAACAACAACAGCAGCAGCAGCAACAAGTGAGTCGAAGAGATGTTATTGCAACTAGTGACCATATGACAGCCTTTTTCACCAAAAAGACTCCAGTTTTCAAGGTTCATTTCACGAGAAGAAATTTATGTTTTGCAGCCGGTGCATTCCAAGGATAGTCCGGAAAGAAGAATATAGATAGATATACATATAAAAAAACCAAAAAAAAGATAGGAGCTAAAAACACTATGTATTTTTAAGCCTTGTCAGGTAATATACGATTGTAATATAGGAATCAAACTCTCTTTTCAAAACTGCCTATTTTGTGGATGGCGAAATCGACCAATTTAGAAAGCCCGGATATAAATAGGAGAGAGACAAAGGGGCGATGACAGGAGAAGAAGCGAGAGAGAGAAAAAAAGAGAGAGAGAGAGAGACAAAGGGGCGATGACAGGAGAAGACGCGAGAGAGAGAAATAGAGAGAGAGAGAGAAGGGGGGCACTCCATATAGAACATATCTAACAGTTTTAGAATACTGAGTAAAGTGTTAAAGCACAAAAAATGTCTACTTATTTTTTTTTGGTCGCTGTTGTCATTGCTGTTATTGCTGTTATTGCGGTCTTTATTTATTTATTGCCTTTGTTTGCTTGCTTGCTTCGTGCTAAAGTGTATGGATGGATGGGATTTACCTTGACCTCTTGTGCCTAATATTAGTGTAACAAAGAACAACTGCTTATCCTCTCCCCCCCCCTCTTCCCTCCTCCCCCCTAAAAAAAATGTAGAGAGTTTGTTTTATTACATCAAAGTTGTTTTTTTTGTGAAAATAGGAGCAAATAAGACCTAACCTGATTATTCCCAATCAAGACATAAGGTTTGCGTTGCTTTCCATTAAGAGGAATTGGCGTGTATATGTGGCTCAATTGGTTTTCCTTGTGAAGTCACGTCCCAATTTGGGTTGATACTAGTTTCAAACATTGTTTCGACACACTACATAAAAGAAACTTATGCAAGAACTACAGTTTAAGTACAATCCAATTATGTTCTAACCTACAGGCATATCTTATGTATGATGGTACAATAGAGTCATGAGATTTACATACATTGCAATCAATTTACGCTCCTGCAAATTGTAATTGAAGTGGTTCAAGAATTATGACTCAGCAAATCTTTCCATGACCTTACTAGTGACGTTTGAAGTTGCCAAATTCCATTGATGCAAAATAAATTGTTTGCACTCTACAGTTTTCTTTTTTTATTTTTTTTTATTTTGCAGAGCAACTAAAAATGAGTAACTCCAATAGTACATCAAGAGAGGCCACCATCTTTTTAGCCAACTGATATTACCTTACGTGTGAAGATGGAAGGAGACAGAATATTAAGCATTATCTTTGTTTCCATTGGGTCGATTTTGGAAATAGGAAATGGCGTAGAAAATAGATCAATTAGCGCTCATGCATGTCAATATCAAACTCGATTCTTTTGTGCAATTCATTTTGGAAATTAATCAGGCATTAAATGCTCAAGAATAAAGTGTGTATGAAAAAGAAGAAGAAGGAGGAATGGGTGTGGGTATAGGAGTGGGTGTGATTGGCAATTTTTTTTTAAAAAAAAGGATATAAATAGGAGGATAACTTTCTTAAAGTTATCAACTTTTCCTACTTTCCCATCTACTCTTTCTGCTTTTCAAGTTCATTCTATATTCCTCTTGGTGTTCCAGCTTAGTTCTAGCGTGTTATTCATATTGAAGTACTCACACACACATATATATATATACTAATCAAGAAAAGAAAATGAAATTCACCTCCGTTATCTTAGCTTTGTCGACTGTTTTTGTTGCTATCCAAGCTGCTGATTCTTCATCAGGTTCTGAAGTTTCTACTAAAGGTTCGTCTTCTAGCACCGAGTCTAAATCTTCTACATCCGAGTCGACCTCAACTAAAACAAAAACACACAAATCCAAAGATGGTGCTAATATTGCTGGAGTTTCTGGTGCTGGATCATTAGCTGCAATTGCTGGTTTACTTTTGTTATAAGCATTGAATTGTTAGCTGCAATTGCTGGTTTACTTTTGTTGTAAGCATTGAATCGTTTTAGTTACCTGGATAACCTAAAGAGAGAAGAGGAGGCTTCTGTTTTTTTTTATTTAAATAGAACTATTTAGTTGGTAATGTATAATTTTGACCAATTCATTAGGATTCATTGTATTTGCTGAGCTACCCCCTATTACTTCTAAGACCTTACGCAACATCCTTAATTCTGCTGCTTCTAGGTAAGAAAAAGTATAGACTATCGAGCAAAGCGAGACAGTCTATAGAGAGTGTAGATGGAGAGAGTAGATATAGACTATCTCGCTTTGCTCGATAGTCTACATCACTCAGTATGCTCGGTGTTTGACATTTTTTATTATATAGGTGTTGTAGCTCTATGGCGGACTGAGGAGATTTGTGTGTATTTAGAAGGAAGAGAGAGAAAGGCTGATGGTAGGGGGGGGGGGGGAGAAAGAGAGAGAGAACGACCAAAAAAAACGTGGCTTCTATTTTACAGCTTCTTCTTCCGTTTCTGTTCATCTTTGTCTTTTCTTATTTTACTGTGGATAAGTATTGTCTTTAGGAGTAAGTCGGAAATTAGCAGTTATAAGCCTTTAATGCGGGTAACCATTTTTTTTTGCAATTCATGATTAAAATAGAGCACTTACATATTTTTGCTCTTGTAACTCCCCACTCTAAAAATTACGGGCATAAAAGTTTTCTTGGCATATCTACCAAAATGAATCATTGGTACCTTAATAACTGTCAATTATAAAAGTATATATATATTTTGTCTCACTTCTTCGATTGAAACCTCTTTACATCCAATAAAATAAGTCATGTAAGCTTTGTTTTGGCGTCAACAAAAGGTGGTACCAATCCTTTGACGAGTGCCGAACAGACAAATGTAGCCTGTTCTTTTTCTGAGAGGAGGCTTTTTGCAAAAAAATTGTCAAATTATTCCTTTTTTTTTTAAATTTTTTTCTTTTTTAGTTAAACTTGTTTCTATTTTGTCCCGCCTGGGTTCTTCAGTTTCACTGTCTTTTGTTGAGTGTGGAAGTTATGCACCAGTCTCTCAATATACAACTGTTTCATGGCGTTTACTTCCTGAAGGTCGGAAAAAGGCTTATTTGTAATAGATGTTAGACATTTTCTAAACAAAATCTATGAATACTATAAAGGCTTATTGAGAAAACAAAGTAACTCAAACTAGAATGAAAGTAAAGTTAGTTTGTTTTCCATTTTATCTCCGACAATCTTCTTACATTTGAGTATCTTTTAAGAAAACTGTTTCTTTTTTATAAAAAAAATGGGGTTTTTTCACAGGAAACGATGCCTCAAACACTCACTACGTTCCATAGCAATATAAAGAGCTTTTAGATCCTCGAGTGATCTTGAGCCCAGTTTCAAATAGCAAAGGGAGATAAGTTTACAAACTTACACCGATCTGCTCAATAGGGAGCTAAAAACTTAAACTTACAAACGATTTATGAAAAAAATAAAAAAAAATAAAATAAAAAAAAAAAAGAAAATGTGTTTGATCCAATGACTCAGAAAGCTTAGGTAGATTATCTGAATCTTTTTCTTTTAACGTGTTGATTCTATTAAATCATTTTTTTTTGGATACCTTTTAAAAGTAGGCTTAACGTCTTCCTTTCTTTAGAAGATTTCAAAAGCTTACTTTGTAGTAATATGACAGTTCAGTTAGATAATATCCACTACAACAGTGTTTTTATCTGATCTTGCAATGGATAAAAGAAGACTCAGTTTAGTCGATAGTCTTACAAGCCAAACAAGTTTACTTTCCCTCCTTTTCTTGTAATTTTTTTCTTCCTCAAGCCGAGGGCATGATTGATGTAGAGTAATATGTGCTGTAATTTTGACCTTAGAGTACTTGACTATTAAAGAAACTTGAGATGAGATACTTTTTCTACTAAAAACATCCTGGAGAATTAACCCACCTCGTCTTTCAAAGACAATGATGGTGAAGTTTGAAATCAACATTTGCGGGATGTGGAGGTGGAGGTGGATGTGGAAGGGGGAATTCCAAAATGGTGACAATATTTGTATATATCTGATGGAAAATACCCTTTTTGTTCTTTTTTTTTTCTACTTCCTAATTAGGATGCTAATACCTTTTTTGGAAATTAACAGTTTACTAATTAGGCGATTTATTTTTTCCAAAGTACAAACAAAAATATTTAGCCCTTTTTCTTTTTTTTTTTGCAGCAATTTCGCTACTCAAGCAGTCAGAGAAGATATACTCTTACAATGAATGATGAGTCTAATCAATGGTAATCATTAGAGAATTTAGCACGAAGAACACAGGCATTAAACACATAAACACACACATACACACACACACACACACAAATATCGTGGATGAAAGTTTTAAATATGTTGGGTAAGAACTCTCCCGGGCCAGTATTAGTATCGTCAGGTAAGTCATATCTGAATTTATTAGTTTTTTTTTTCAGAGACAATAGTATATACGATATTGAACATTTGAGCTACATTTTAGTATGAGTATTACATTTTCCTTCCTCTTGCACATATACGTCAAACAATAAACGTCGATTTCAAACCTTTTTTACTCTAAACCTTATGAGCAAATCTTGTCAACGGACGGGTTTGATTACTTAAAAAAAGAACAAATAATATTTTATTCCTTGTCATTGAAGAACTCTTGGAAAAATACACAGGTTTAGTCATTTTGTATGCTTGTGTATGTGTGGTACAGATGGTATCATTTAATCTTCTACTAGAATTTCACTATTTCTTTATTTAGTTATACCGTTGATGATGACGTCGTTTTACATTTACATCGGATATGTATATGTATATATTCAAATGTCGTTGATTTCTACTGCTAAATTGCCTCAACTGAAAAAAACACCCAATAGTATATATATCTTTATGGCTACACAACTATGATATTACCCCAAAGAGTCAGAGTTTACCAAGAATGTGGGCTGTATACACAACTGCTCTGATGTTACAGTCTCGGAAAAATCGCAGCTTCAAAGTGATTTGCTAGTGTGGTAGTTAAAGTCAAGCTCAGTTTAAAAATACAAAGCTTTTTACCGAATCGGGTAACTGTACCGGTGGTACTGCATATTAACAATAATGTCCCCCCACCCTTTATCAACAATTTCTGTACTATCCAAAATTTCAATGTAGGTTAAAAAACTCCAACTAAAGCTTCTTTTTATAAAAGTGGATTTGAAAGATTCGAGATATAAATATCTTTGCTCAATCCTCGAGAAAACTGAGTTAGACTAATCTTTTCACCTTCTTTTTTTTTCTTTTCTTTTCTTTTTTTGTAAAGAAATTTTTGACTATTGGAAGAAAAGAGGGTCTTTCCATTATATACTTGTTTATTTGCTTATTTGCTTATTTCGCTGATTTCCTTGCTTTTCTTGCTCCCCACCCCCTAAACACATACACATAAATAAAATAAAAAAGAGAGCCATGAGAGTATCAGTTACAGCATTAGTTGCATTACTCGTCACATCAGTTTCAGCAGCAGCAGATCAGTCGGATATTGACTTTTTCACTGCATTAGTTGGAGACTACCAGGCTCACAAGACTGATTATGTTAAATACTTTGCCACTGCGCAAGGAGTTCCTGCAGTATTGTCAACAATAGCTACTCAAGTATTAACATATACCGACGACTCATATACCACTTTGTTGGATAATCCATCATTAAGCATAGCCGAGTTGGAGAGCTATGCCACCAATATTCCATGGTACACAAGAATAGAAGCTGCTGGTGCTGCTAATGGTGGTAGTAGTGGTGCCGCTTCAGATTCTCACTCTGCATCTTCAGCTACAGGCTCTTCCGCAACACGGAATACAGCTGCTTCAACATCAACATCAACTTCAACTTCAACTGCTAATGGTGGTAGTGCACGTATGGCTGCTCCAATTGGTGCCGCTTTGGGTGCCTTGGCTATAGCCTTGTTATGAAGCAACATTTAGTGAGAGAGAGAGAGAGAGAGGTACAGAAAAAGGAGGGGAAGATACCAGAGTCAATTTAACGATCTTTTTGACATTATGAAGAATGGTTTTTTATTTTTTTTTTTTCAATATTTTTTGTTAAAAACTTAGAGAAACTTAGAACACTTCTATTTTTTTTTCCATTTTTGATTGCAATGGAGTAAAATCCATGATCAATTTTTTTGAATATATAAATGTATATATATAAGTTTATCATAGAACAAAGCAAGTAAGCTCTACAAGTTGCAGATCTTTAAAGCAGTTAATTTTATGTATAAAAACACCCAGAAGAAGGCTAGATTCACTAATAGAGTTGAAGGTCAATTTTTTTTTTTTTCCTTTCCTTTTAACAAGTCATTAGCAATTCCAAGTATTTCAATCCCCAAAGGAAATTATCCAAACAGTCTTCGGGAATACGCTCTTCTCCGCTAATATCATAGATATCCTCTCTAACACATATTAACAATTGTCTCATGTTTTTCAACAATAGGTTTAAGCCATACTCAAATTCCTGGTTCATTGTAATTGTACCTTGGTTAGTAAGAATTTTTTCGTTATTGGCATCTCTTGGATCGTAGAATAAGGGGAATTTGAATGTTGGGTTACGAGCAAATGCCGTTGTTGCTGCTGCTGCTGCTGTTGTTGTTGTTGTTGTTGTTGCTATTGTTGCTGTTGCTGCTGGTTGCTTGCCAAGTATGGGGTATCTTTTGCAATCCTCTTCCATGATATAACTTTGATTACCTGCGTGTATCATTTTATAACGGAGGGGAGTTGAAGTAATACAAGCAATAGCTTGCATGAGTTGAATAATGTGCGAGAGCGATGCATTTATTTGACAAATGTTGAAACTGTGTAGTTGGCCAGTAGTATCAAATTGTGGTTCATAGTATATGTTTTGTAAAGTAGAGTTGCCGTAATAACATATGCCTCTTACTGCTGTCAAGTTCAACGGGAATTCGAACCCTGCAATTGAAAATAGTTTAGACGAGGAGGAGGAGTTGTTGTTGGAGGAGGAGTTGGAGTTGGAGGAGTTGGAGTTGGAGTTGGACGAGGAGGTGGCGGCGATGTTGGTGGCAATTGGTTTTATTGGAATAATCTCGTTTATCACCAGGATAAACCGACTGAGTTTACTTTTTATCTCTTTCTTTGTGCTTAGGGTGACTTCTTTAGTTGATGCTAGCTCATGATTATATATTTCTAATTTATCATTGATCATGTCTTGAACACCATCAAATTTAGAAACCACATCTTTAATGTGACTGATTTCCAGTCTCGAGTCGTAAATTTTTCTTTTCGTAGCTTCAATCTGAGTTTTGATCTTGTTTATATCACCTTGCAAAGAGGTACACTTGTGTTCCAACTCATCTATGATTTGAGGCAAATTGTTAGCATTATTGGTATCCAATTTCATCATGTACCGCCGAATTTGTTTCTTCAAGTTATCTCGCGACATCTTTAGCTCTCTAATTGATTTCGTCAAGTTGTTGATCGCTCTCATTTGATCAAAAGTATAAGACGGCACCGACCTTGTATGCCACGTCCTTTTTATTTGAGTAAACTGATTTACATAATCTGGCACGAGCATGTTTTTAAAAGTAAACCAACGAGAATTCAACTCCATACAAAGCGAATTTTCCTTGAACCCAGAATCTTCATCTCCTTCAACCTTGTTGATCTCCACTAATTGACATAAATCCAATTTGTACACACAAAGCAAATTCCACAGGTCACTTTCATTATACCATAACTTAACTACACATTTACGCAAAAATGGAGGAATGTGCGGCAATTGCACTTGGAACTGAGGATCCATCTCTTTAAAAGCCACAGAGCTGACGTATATCAACTTTTGCCTAATATGGATAGTCATGAAACACGTCAAAAGTCGAAGTTCCAAGAAATCACATAGTTTCTGGGGAGACTCATCGTACTCTTCTAGCCGCGGCAAAGCATACTGCGGGATAACGCTTAATGTGCTTCGTCGACGTCCCATTGCCCGAACCGGACTGGGACTATTTAAGCTTGACTCAACTTGCTGCTGCGTTTGCTGTATACATAAATTGATAAACTTTACCGATTGAAGTTTATTGAGTTTGTAACAACCGCCGCAGTTTTCTTTCACTCCACCCTGCTTCAATCCCATTCGAATGTGAAGCAGTAAAACCAACCAATGTTCCAGAGAGTATGCAACCCCAGTAAGCAACCCAATGACTCAGTCTCAGCAAACTCCCAAACTCACCTCAGTGATAAATGTGATTCAATATACTTTTATGCTTTTTCTTAACCAGACATCGCACGACTTAACAAAACCTTTTTCTTTTTTTTCTTTTTTTTTTTCTTTCACATACAAGAAAAGCTTCTCCACGATGTTGGTATTAACTTACAGGTGAAACATTAGAGAATTGGTTGAACACCAGATTTTTTTTTATATTGCTTGGTTATTTTAGGAGAGCTGGATATTGTTGATAGTCTATGGAAATCTCAAAAACGCTATCCCCCGGTTTTTGAAAGAGCGGGAAACCTTTGTTTGTTACTGAGTTATTGAAATTTTTTTTTTCTTTTTTTGTTAACAATGTCAGAGAAGAAAGGATTTGGGTCGAGAATCTCGTCAATATTCAACCAGGGCCATAGTAGTCTCAGTCACAATGAAAAAAAATCAAATGCTCACACAGTGTCAGCGTCAGTGTCAGCGTCGCCGTCATCATCGTTGTCACCACAACTGGGCTCCTTGCCGCCGCCGCCTCACAAATTATCGTCACATTTACGTTCATTTTCTCCATCGCCAAAAGTATTGGGGAAACACCAGTTGAATAACAGTAGGCCCCAGTTGACCAATAATCGAAGCAATGCTTCACTAAACTCGGGGCTACCAACACACGAAGAGCGAGGACTTCGTTCCCAGTCCTCAATGAGTACATTACGCGCTAGCACTAGCGCTAACCCTAAACCAGCACCTGCACTAGCACCAGCACTAGCACCAGCACTAGCACCAGCACTGCAACATGCAACAATGCAGGCATCTAAACAAACGCCACCGGCGAAACCGATAATTGATATAACAGCCAGTGGCTCCGTTTCTTCATCTCCATCGCCATCTTCAATATCAGCTGCAAGAGATCAACTATATGCGCAACAACCAAAATCTCTCAAACGACAATTGCCCAATTCGCAGCTAAATGCATCACATGCATTGCAAGGATTGCAAACACAGGAGTTGGATCAATATAGGCTATCGACTTCACGATCCAACTCTTCCATGTATTCAGAAAACGCTGCTGATCTAAGTAGTCCCAAATCTATTAACAAAACACGTCGAAAACCACCAGGTGATATAGATTCATTTGACTTTGGAGACAATTGGCGTTTATCAAGCTCGAAATTGGGTAACGATAGTCCAGTTTCTGGCTCGTCATCCAGAAGGGACACGGAAACAAGAGTGAGTCATGGTCGTGGATCGCAGGCAGATTCAGAGGGAGACATTGATAATTTTTTACAACTTGGTGATTCAAATACTGAAAACAGTAGCGTGTATGCTCAAAGTAATATGGAAAACAGAGGTTTGTTTGATCAAGATGGAACACGCGATGCGGATAGAACACCGGCCGTTGGATATGTACATGGATTTAATGTCTCTAAATTAACGGAGATGAGAGACCTTGATGGACATGCGAATTATAACAGGTATGGTGGTGATGCACCATATCCTATTCTGTCACCATTTAATTCATCAACAGAGCTTAACGATTTCACACCCAATGAATCACTTGAGAATTCTCCTCATATTATTCAAAACTACTTTATGGATAGCGAAGATGAAAATATAAACCCGTTTGAAAAGACGCTAGCGTCCAATGCAAGCAATAACTTATTTGACTCTTCGGAATCTTCAAAAGCATCAAGTTTTTCAATTACTTCGCCGTATCAAGCACCAAGACCTTTTGATTTCTCCACCACCTCCGCCACCAGCACCACCAACCCCTCAACGAGCTCATCTGCAGCGGCGCCAGTTATGCCTCAAAATTCAAGAGGCTCCACGTCCTCGCCGTCATATTCAAGAACGCCGTCAAGAAAGCAGCCTAATAATGTATCAATGTTTCCGCAAACGCCAGAAACACCACCTCACCACTCACAAATGTCACCATCACACTATCAGCAAGTACAACCACCACAACCACCACCTTTGCAACACCAATCCACAGAGAGCTCAGGGCTTTCCTATTCCAATCTCAGTTCGTTGAACTCCTTTGGCAGACGAGGATCTCGCGAGGGCCCCTCGTCGTACCATCGAGCATCAAGCTCAATGGGATCTATTCGAAGCTCAAATTCATATCGACATGTTACCCTTGCTGCTCTAAAGAAAACAGTGAGTTTGAAGCCAGGCGAGGGTGAAAGATCAAATTATGTTCTTACGATTAGAAGAAATGCAGGTACAGCATTTAATGAACTGGGACCATCCAAGTGGAAATTACCAGTAGGTATTCTACCAATCGACAAGACGGCGACAAAGGAAAACTCAAACGGGAAATATAAACGACTTGCAGGTAATTCAGGAAGCAGTAGTCGTAAAAAGACTAGTGGTGTTGAATTGAAACACGGCCACTTGAAGCCTAGGTTATTGGCTACTGAAATTGATGAGGGTGACGATTCTACCGCATTACACATGCCTGCCCTCCCTACCACTACCACCGCACCAGCAATGGCAACGGGTTCTACTGCACAGCTAAATAATCCATTAAAGAATACTATTTCGCAAAACTCACTGATTACAAAAGCATCAAGAGAAAATTCACTTAAAAGAACAGTTACTGACGGTTCTTCTTTACCTTTAGGAGAAACTCAGAGTATAGGCAGTACCAACACAACAGCAAGCACCAAGGCTAATACTAATGAACATAATCTTAAAAGAACAGATTCTATTGTGTCTAGTGAGAGTTCAGGCAGCATCACCGATAAATTTGGAGGATATTACCAACATCGTGCCTATAAGTATGGTGACGACGACAAAGATGAACAAGAAGAAGAAGAAGAAGATGTAGAAATATCTGGAAAAATCATGGATGCAGACGACGGCATTGGCAATATCGACCAAGTATTTGGCTCCCATGGAATTTCTGGGAATGGAAGAGCCAATGGCCGCGATACCGAAGAAGAAAAGCCCAAATTGGTTTTGGCTAACCCCGATGACAATAGTGATTCAGATTAACATTAACGAATTTATTTTTTCTCTCCCATAAATATGCTACCATATGCTACTCTACTAGTGCCGCTACTGCATCACTAGCGAGTGGAGCGAGCTAGTGTCGCTACTCTACTGCACCACTAGCTCGCTACTCTACTGCACCACTAGCTCGCTACTCTACTGCACCACTAGCTCGCACCACTCGCTACTGCACCACTATCTAGTGATGCCACTCGCTAGTGATGCCACTTGCTTCTCTAATGCACCACTAGCTCGCTCCACTCGCTAGTGTCGCTACTAGTGTCGCTACTCTACTGCACCACTAGCTCGCTTCTTTACTGCACCACTAGCTCGCTACTCTACTGCACCACTAGCTCGCACCACTCGCTACTGCACCACTATCTAGTGATGCCACTCGCTAGTGATGCCACTTGCTTCTCTAATGCACCACTAGCTCGCTCCACTCCCTAGTGTCGCCATTCGCTTCTCTACTGCACCACTAGCTCGCCCCACTCGCTAGTGTCGCTACTAGTGTCGCTACTCTACTGCACCACTAGCTCGCACCACTCGCTAGTGATGCCACTTGCTGGTGTCGCTCTCGCTACCATATGTTTCTCACTTTGATTTTTTTCATTTTTCATTTTTCTCTTTTCTCTTTTGAACCACGTAAAACATTGAGTTTTTCAAGTATCACGATTCGTAAAGGAACGGTATACTATTCATAAGTGGGCCATAATTGTTGGGAGATGATGAATGATAGTGGGTACACGTTGATCTACGAGCCCAATGCGGCTAGTAGAACATCTATCAATGAGTTCAAGACCTTGTTGGAAAAGGGCAAAGATGAAGTTAAGGTTGATACAATGAAAAAGATTTTGATTACTATTTTGAATGGAGATGCTATGCCTGAGCTATTGATGCACATTATAAGGTTCGTTATGCCGTCAAAAAACAAGGAATTGAAGAAATTGTTATACCACTATTGGGAAGTGTGTCCTAAATTGGACGAGAAGGGCAAAATGAGACATGAAATGATTCTTGTATGTAATGCTATTCAACGTGATTTACAGCATCCAAACGAGTACATTAGAGGTAACACGTTGAGATACTTGACTAAATTGAAAGAAGCCGAGTTGTTGGAAACTTTGGTTCCTAATGTTCGCCAATGTTTGGAGCACAGACATGCTTATGTCCGCAAGAATGCTGTTTTTGCATTATGGTCGATTTATAAAGTTAGTGATCACTTGTGTCCCGATGCCGATGAATTGATCTATAGATTCTTGTATGACGAGAATGACTCTGTGTGCAAGAGAAATGCATTTGTTTGTCTCGGTGATTTGAATAGAAATGCCGCGTTACAGTATATTCAGGATAATATTAGTGTTATTGAAACATTGGACCCATTATTGCAATTGGCATTTATTGAATTTATCAAGAAAGACTCTTTGAACAACTCCAATTTGAAACAGCAGTATACGCAATTAATTACAGAAATCCTTGAAAGTTCTTCAAATGTCGTGATGTATGAAGCTGCAAATGCTTTGACTGTTTTGACTTTGAACCCTTCATCGATTCTTTTAGCTGCTAACAAGTTTGTCGAATTGGCTACTAAGGAGTCTGATAATAATGTAAAGATTATAACGTTGGACAGAATCAACGAGTTGAACAAAGAACATCCAGGCGTTTTACAAGATTTATCTTTGGAAATCTTGAGAGTATTATCCTCACAAGACTTGGACGTTAGAAAGAAAGCTTTAGATGTCACTTTACAGTTTATTAGTTCAAGAAATGTTGAAGATGTTGTTAAGTTATTAAAGAAGGAACTTCAAGCTACGAGCTCATCCAATGATGATAAGAACGCAGAGTATAGACAGTTGTTGATCAACGCCATACACCAGTTAGCTGTTAAATTCGTGGAGGTTGCAGCAAATGTGATTGATTTGCTATTAGATTCCATTGCAGATTTGAATTCGACCGCTGCATATGAAGTGATAACATTCGTTAAGGAAGTTGTTGAGAAATATCCCGAGTTAAGAGATGCTATCCTTAGGAGATTGATTTCAGTAATACCTAACATAAGGAGCGGGAAAGTGTTTAGAGGCGCTCTTTGGGTGATTGGAGAGTATGCCCTCGATGAGCCATTGATTCAGGATGCTTGGAAACACATTAGAGCAAGTATAGGTGAGGTACCAATTGTTACTAGTGAATTAAGAGCTAAGGAGCCATCTCGGGAAACCGAAGAAGGCAGTAATGGTGAAGAACACAAGAAGAAAGGACCAGTTGTGTTGCCAGATGGAACTTATGCGACCGAGACTGCTTTGACAACAGAAATTGTTAACGGTGGAGACAGTGATAGCAAACCACCAATTAGAAAACAGTTACTTGCTGGTGATTTCTATCTTGGAGCTGTATTGTCATCTACCTTGGTTAAATTGACTCTTAGATTACAGGAACTAAAGACTCAAGAGAGGATTTTGAATGCTCTAAAAGCTGAGGCATTGTTGATCATGGTTTCTATTGTAAGATTAGGTGAAAGCACATTGGCTACTAAGAAAATTGACGAGGATTCAGCCGATAGAATTATATCTTATATTAAGATACTAAATGACGAGGAGGATGCAAGCAGCATCACCTCCAGTTTCCTTGATGATACCAAAGATGCTTTCAGAGAGCAAATCCACAAAGCTCAATTAAAGAAAACAGAAGCAGAGGCTAAAGATTTAGTAAGCAATGCAGAACAAGTCGATGATTCGATTGTTTTCAGACAACTTGACAAAGACGGCAAAGCTGGCGCAAAGGAAATTGACGATATAGCATCGGCGTCAGGCTCTAATATAAAGAAGGAGAACTTGTCTTCCAAATTGAACAAGATTTTACAATTGACTGGGTTTTCGGATCCAATATATGCCGAGGCATTTGTCAAAGTACACCAGTATGATGTGGTGTTGGATGTACTTTTGGTGAATCAAACAACTTCAACTTTGCGCAACTTGTCTGTTGAATTTGCCACTTTGGGAGATTTGAAGGTTGTTGATAAACCCACAACTGCAAACATTGGCCCTCATGGATTTTATAAGGTTCAAACTACAATCAAGGTGACTTCAGCCGACACGGGTGTTATCTTTGGTAATATTGTTTATGACGGTCAACATTCAGACGATTCAACAATTGTTATCTTGAATGATGTCCATGTCGATATAATGGATTACATCAAACCAGCAACATGTTCAGAGAGCCAGTTCCGCAAGATGTGGAATGAGTTTGAATGGGAGAACAAGATTACAATCAAATCACCGATTGACTCATTGAACAATTACCTCAGGGAATTAATGAATGGTACAAATATGAAATGCTTGACACCAGGTGCAGTTATTGGTGAAGAATGTCAGTTTTTATCTGCCAATTTGTATTCCAGATCTACTTTTGGTGAAGATGCTTTGGCCAATTTGTGTATAGAGAAACAGAATGACGGTCCTATAATTGGCCATGTTAGAATAAGATCAAAGGGACAAGGTTTGGCTTTAAGTTTGGGAGATAGAGTTGCTTCAATATCTAAAAAGGGTAAAAACACCGCACTAGTTCGTGTGTGAAAATTAAAAGCTGGCATGCTCTCTCTATCCTTGTTTTTTAATTTTTCACAAGTTTATTAGGTTTTGAAATTTCAGAGTAGAATATAAATATTTCAACAATCTGTCGTTTGATTTTCTTTTCAACATAACATTTTCTGGATCTCGTGATTTCAACGCGGGGTCGAGATGTATACCAAATAATGGTTCGAGTTTTATTTTGCTGCTATCGACATTCCATCCACACTCTAGACTTTGTAGAGCAAAGTTGAATATTGCATGAAAATCACCCTGTACAAATACATCAAAAACTTTGTTGTTGAATTCAAAGGAGTGGTTAGGAGCCATATCAAAATACCTTAACCCATGGACTTTTGCGGCACTATGAAGGAGGAAATGGGCTTTATAGTTTGTCGATTTTAAAGTGAACACTTCATCTTGTAGGTTGTTTATTTTAGCATTTAGCTCATACACCACGTATGTCACTGCTTTAGCTATGCTGATAAAAGTTCCATAAAATGTAACCAATGAGTCAATACAACCAGGAATAGGGTCAGATATATTTACATGGTCGATATGAAAGTTCTCTATTAGCTTTTTCGTGAATTGTGGGTCTAGCGCACTTGCTTCTGAATTGCTCAAAATTGTAGTCAACTGAACCGTTTTCAGGTCCTTGGAAATATATAGTCTCGGCTCCATCTTGCTCAAATAATTTCGAACTTTTAGCTCGTCAACAGATGTCTTTGTTGATTTTTGTTGACCTGACTCGTCAGTTAACAATAACTGAATCGCGTTTGAGGAAGGTGAAGCATGCGTTGAAGAGGAGGAGGAGGAGGAGGAGGAGGAGGAGGCTAACGAAGACGATGGCTTTTCATAATTTCCCTTTCTCTTTCTCGACAATTTGGAGTCATATGGAGGCGCCATTTCAGATGAAACTGGAATCACTAAAAGGCAAACCCGTGTGTGGACGAAATGGTTGTGAATGAGACAAACTGGTTGACTGTTACTTGTGAATGAGACTGAGAAAGAAAAGCTCCTTGTGCTATGATCGCAATCGCTACCAAGTGTCCAAAAGAAGAAAGGGCCTCATCGCTTTTTTATAGCAGAAATTTTTCAAGATGAGATTACCCCAGCACTAGCATTATAGCTTTAATAAGTATAACGAAGTCACAGGTAAAATGGGCAGCAGTAAGAAAGAAGGCAAGGTCAAAGAGAGCAAGTCAAAACTGGAGGAAACGGCAGTAGTAGAGGACAACTATGAGAAGAGAATGTCTGCGCAGTTACCATTTGCCAAACCATTAGCATCGAAAAAATTGAACAAGAAAATATTGAAAACGATAAAGAAAGCTTCTAAAGCGAAACATGTTAAAAGAGGAGTTAAAGAGGTTGTCAAGGCCTTGAGAAAGGGAGAAAAGGGGCTCGTTGTTATTGCAGGAGATATAAGTCCCGCAGATGTTATTTCACATATACCTGTTTTATGCGAGGATAACTCGGTGTCCTACATATTTGTACCTTCAAAAGAAGATTTGGGAAGTGCGGGGGCCACAAAGAGACCTACATCGTGTGTTATGATCGTGCCGGGCGGAGGAAAGACGAAGAAGAATGCTGATAAAGTCGAGGAATATAGAGAGGGTTACGATGAAATTGTCAAGGAAATTACCTCAATTGAGTAGAATGCCCTTAAACACTATTGGGCAGAGCGAGATAGTGCTGTAACAAGCTACAGGGTGTTGTAACAAGCTACAGGGTACTGATTATGGGAAATGGATACTGATTATGAGAAGGATACTAATATCTTTTCCTTTGCATAGAATGCTTAACTAAATGTAAATTATTTGATGTGTCGGAAAAAATCAAAAAATCAAATAAACAAAAAAAAGAGGCAAGAATGCCAACCTTGAGATTATAGAAGAATACCAAACTTCTAGTTTCTGTTGTCTTCTCTTGAAAAGTCCGTTGTATTCCACACGAGGTGGCTACAACTACGATTCTGAATTGTTGCTATACTTGTAATTTGTAAAAAGAGTTGGTTACTTTTCTTTTTTTTTTTTTAAAGGGAGCTGGTTGCATCTTGTAGGGACCAATTGGTTGTGTTGAGCAAGTTGTAAAGTTTAATGTGTATGATATATAGAGAAGTGGGTTTGTTGTGTTGAGACTAATTGAAATTTATCAACGCGACAATTTTTGTTTTCCTCTTTCACCATCTCTACTTTGAATTCTTTGCTTTTGTAATCAGGTTAGAGTAAAAAAGTGCAACTAGGACCAAAAGATGAGTAGTAAAGAGTTAGAAACCAAGAGCCGGGATTCGATAACGGCTGTTGATTACATAAACCAACAAATGGAGTTGGGTAAGGAAGCCAGAGAGATTATGCCTTATGATCCTGATGAGTGTACATACGAAATGGGGGAATTGAGACAATCCGTTTATGCTTGCTTGACATGTTCCAAACAGAATGACGAGACTCCTATTGGTGTATGCTACTCATGTTCAATCCATTGCCATTCTCAACACGAGTTGGTTGAACTTTTCACAAAGAGAGCATTTGTATGTGATTGTGGAACTACTAAAATGGCCAAAACTTTTGATGGCGCATGCAAGTTGAGAAGAAAAGCAAAACATAATGACTCGAAATCATTAGCAACGACTCCAATACGAAGCGGCGTCGGCAGCAGCTCAAGAAGCCGCCATTCAAGTAACGTTACGTTACCAGCCGAGGATATACCAAGCAGCACCAATATCTATAACCAGAATTTTTACGGAAAATTTTGTGGGTGCAAACTGTTTTACAACCCCTTGGAGGAAACAGGGAATATGCTACAATGTTATTTCGGATTTTTTTGTGGAGAAGATTGGTTTCACGATCGGTGTATAATGGGGTTTGCTCCCGACACATTTACAAAACCTACTAAAGTAAATAACCCAGAAAATGGAGAAAACATGTTGGATAAGTTGTCACTGCCGGGATTTGATGCTGAGCATGATGCCCGCACTGTTGGCGTGGGCCAGAATTCTAAAAACAATGTTGAACATTTAAAGGAAAAAATTGACAATACAAAGGAGCAAGCTCAACTAGAGGAAAAAGATGGAATAGACAAAACCAAAGAGCAAGATGAATTAAAGGAGAATGATGAAATAGATATTGATGATCAAGAAATGATTGAAAAGCTAAAATATTTCCCAATACTATCCAGTTTTGATCAATTTATATGCTGGAATTGTGTTGCGAAATTTTCAGATGTATTCAATGAACTTGAAAAGCAAATTCCGGGTGTTATAATACAAAAATTGCCGCGTTTCGAAGGGGTACAAACTGTTGAAGATTGGTATAAGCTTTCTCAAAATGTAAATGAACCAAAACCAAAAAAAGTGAAGCTAGAAAACCAGGAAGAAAAGGGGAAACAAGGTGAGTCCTTTTCAATCTTTCTAGCAAATGATTTCAAAAACAAGTTGAAAAAAGCACTACCATCACTAGAGCCAAGCTCAAAACTCAAGCAGTTCTTTGATAGTAATGAATATCTTTACAATGAGGATCCTGTATATCAACCTCCAGTAGACAAATCGGAAGAAGAGTGGTCAACAACAGTCTCATTCTTGGATATGTGTACAGCTGACGCTATACATTCCTTACCTCGTAGTCAAACAATTGAAACCATACAAGGATATGATAAAATGAGAGAGAAATTACGAAATTTTTTCAAACCCTTTGCAGAGCAAGGGAAGGTTGTCACCGAGGAAGAGGTTAAGAACTTTTTCGGCAAGATTAACGAAGACGACAAAAAAGTTAACTAAGGTGAAAGGAAGAAAGAATAGTTATCATATCTATTATAAAAACAGCAATGATTCATCACAAAGCGTCACTAATACTGTGAATGTCACACAACACACAAACACATACACATACAAAGTAATATATATACAATTAAAGCCTTTTCAAAAAACTCACTGTTTCCTTGCTTTTTTCTTTTCTTCCAATTTTGCAAATTCTTTCTGCCACACAACATTACCTTCTTCTTTGCTTACATCGAACAAGTTTTCAAATACTTCATCATACCACTCAACGGGGATATATGTAATGCCCTCCTTAACTTCTTCAGGAATCTCCTCCAATTGGTATTCACAATCTTTGGGGAATATGATCTTGGTATAGCCAGCACGTTTTGCACCTAATGTCTTTTCTCTCAATCCGCCAATAGCCAAAACCCTACCGGTCAAAGTGATTTCACCAGTCATGGCGGTATCGTTAGGCAACAGCTTATTCAAAGCCAATGATATTAACGACGAGACAAAGGCTATACCAGCAGAAGGACCGTCTTTTGGAATAGCACCACTTGGACAATGAACGTGTATATGTGCAGCTTCGAAAAATTTGTTTTCGGGAAATCTTTGCGCCATACACTGTTTGGCAACAGAGTAGGCAATAGACGCAGATTCTTTCATAACATCCTTTAAGGAACCAGTGATATCAATACCAGTGTTACCAAGATCAGAACTGATAGCATCAGTTAGTATAGATTCAATGTACAACGCATCACCATCACCTGAGGTGTTATATGCTAACCCAGTAGCAACACCAGGATTCAATTTTTCATAGATTCTGTCTTTTGTGTAAATCTCTGGTCCTACAAAATCTTTAAGATTTTCTGGAGTTACCTCAATCTTGAGATCATCGGGTAAAATTAGTTTTGCGATTTCTTCTTCTCCTTCTTTTTCTTCTTTTTCTACCTTCTCCTCTTTACCAGGCTTCTCCGCTGCTTTCTCTTCTGTACTTGATGTGGTTTCCTTATTAGTCTTTTCAGAAGCTGATACATTGTTTTTCACATCAGCATCACTTATTGGTGACGTACTAGATGTGACGGGTTCCACAGTAGTCTTCAGAACAGCATCAGCATCAGCATCAGCATCAGCATCAGCATCAGTAGCAGTAATCTCTTTTGCTTTTCCATCCAAACTTTTTTCTTCAACTTCTTCAACTTCTTCAACTTCTTCAACTATTTTCATCGAAGCCTTACTAAAGATCCTATTTATCAATGTTTTAGCATGTCTCATTCCACTTTCACGGCAATATTTATCAATTAGCCTAGAAATGGTTTCTTTCGGAATATCAACTATTCCTTCTTTTAACCCAACTTTCTTGCTAGCATTAGGAATCAAATGTCTAAGGGCAATTTCAATTTTCTCATGCTTAGTGTACCCGTTAACCTCAATGATCTCCATACGGTCTCTCAATGGTTCAGGAATCGAACCAAGATAATTGGCAGTACAAACAAACAAAACCTTTGACAAATCAACTTTGACTTCAATAAAGTTATCAACAAAACCATGATTTTGCTCTGGATCTAAAATCTCTAAAAATGCTCTTGCAGCACCACCATGTGTCGTGGTATCCAACTTATCAATTTCATCAATCAACATTAATGGATTAGATGTCTTGGCCTGCGTCAATGCGGATATAATGCGACCTGGAAGGGAAGACACATAGGTCCTACGATGTCCCTTGACATCATGGACATCTTGAACACCACCAACGGCAATCCTAACATATTTTCTATTCAAAGATTCCGCTATTGATCTGGCAATGGATGTCTTACCAGTACCTGGAGGTCCCACAAGACACAAAATTTTACCACTTACATTTCCGGAAACTTTACCAACTGATATAAACTCCAATATCCTCTCCTTAACATCCTTCAAAGCATAATGATCACGATTCAAGATTTCCCTTGCCTTTTTCACATTAAACGTGTCCTTTGAATATACACCAAAAGGAATAGATGTAAGCCAGTCAAGATATCGCTCAACTACATTCAGTTCGACATCGCTTTGAGAACCCAATCTTGCTCTCTCTGTGCGATAAGCCTCCAAAGCTTCTTCGGGCATTTTCAAGTGTTTGATTCGTTCATCGAATTTGCTACCTTTCGAGTTCTCACCAATACCGGCGGCTTTAAGTAGCTCTTTGCTATACTCCTTAATCAACATTTGGGCATACTGTTTCTCGGTTCTCTCTCTCATGCTCATATGCGCTTTACGTTTCATTTCATCAGCATCAGCCTCTACTTTCAATAACTTCAAAGTTTTCTCTAATCTGGTCTTCACGTCCAAGCTGTCCAAGATTTCTTGTATTTCTTTCGGATCTCCAGAAACAGAGCCACCAATATAATCTGCCAACATCGAAGGATTGTTCAAAATCTTGGCCCCATTTGTAACTGCCAAGGGGTTTGGGGAAAACCCGCCACACAAGGTTTTCACCCTTTCGACTAGCGCTTTAATCTCAACACTGTTCTTGTCAAAAGGTTCATCTTCAATTGGTTGCACAGCAGCGTATGAAACTCCATACTTTTTGAGGTACGCAGTTGGGAAGTCCTTTTGTTCTTCGATATTTTTACTTTTAACTTTTGGTGTGCTCAAGTCAACCAACCTGACCCTTTTGTGAGGGTACGCTAATATATTTACACGAGTAGAGTTAAGTGGTGTTACCTTTGCTATTTGACATAAAGTTCCAACTTCATGAACAAAATTTTTGTCCTTGATGATATCTGTATCTTCGTCATTTGGATCTCGAACGTGGAAGAGTACAAGATAAGTCTCTTTTGTCTCCAACATTTCTTGTAGGCATCTGATAACTTCGGGATCATCAACCGATATAGTACAGTATCTTCCTGGCAAACACGGACGATCTTTCATTGGAATAGCTAAAAATGGTGTGTACAAACCAGTATTTGTATTTACCAAACGCGTATCATTACCATCATTACTGTCATTACCATTGCTGTTATTGCTGTTATTGCTGTTATTGCTACCGCTACGGCTGCTACCGCTACGGCTGCTATTATTATTGGAAGATCCCAAGCCTCTGCTTGAAATCGGTGAATTTGGATCAATGCTAACCTTGGAATCTGTAGACTTCTTATCTACAGTCTCCGTCTCCGTCTCCGTCACCGTTTCCGTTTCCGTTTCCGTGTCTACCTCCTTCTCCTTCTCCTTCTCCTTCTCCTTCTCCTTCTTCCCCTTTTCAATTTCATTTTCATCCTCTTTTCTACCTTCCCTCAGTTTATCTTTGGAAATCAATTTGTCCTCGGCATTTATATCTTCCTTTGGCGGGGAATTAAAATAAACCAACAGATCTTGAGTATCCCACTTGTTTTCCCGAGATATAAACGGAAATGAGTTGGACAACTTTGGAAGCTGATTTATCAATGGTGAAAGGGACTCTAATGACGTACCACCAACGTTCGAAGCTGCTGTTGATGCATGTCTGGCTTGGAATAAAAGGGGAGGAGTCTCACAATATAGGGCTGATCTAGGAATTTTTCGCAAACAGAAAACTCCTCTATAGTTCTTGCTGGCTCTCATCATCGCGAATCCTCTATAAAAACGAGACAAAGAGGCAGGGGGTTGGGGGGGATCTCAGTCACAAAAAATGGCGCTCTATGATATTCACTCTCAAGAAATTTGCCATCAAATGATATCTGATATTTCACTGAGCGCTTTCGCCAAAATAAATTTTTTTTTTCTTTGTTTTTTTTTCCAAAGGAAAACAGTTTCAAGATGGAGGTTGGACAGGAGACTGGGCCAAAGTACTGGCTACTGCTCCACTAGAGAGCAAAGTAGGGAGCAAAGTAGGGAGCAAAGTAGGGAGCAAAGTAGGGAGCAAAGTAGGGAGCAAAGTAGGGAGCAAAGTAGGGAGCAAAGTAGGGAGCAAAGTAGGGAGCGAAGCGAGCTAGTGTCGCTACTCTCTACATCTACTGATCCACTCTCTACATCTACTGATCCACTCTCTACATCTACTGATCCACTCTCTACATCTACTGATCCACTCTCTACATCTACTGATCCACTCTCTACATCTACTGATCCACTCTCTACATCTACTGATCCACTCGCTAGTGTCCCACTCGATAGTCACTCCTGCTCCACCAGCTCGCTAGTGTCGCTTGCTAAAGACTAGACCAGAGGTATTAGAACTAGAGGTATTAGAACTAGAGGTATTAGAACTAGAGGTATTAGAACTAGAGGTATTAGAACTAGAGGTATTAGAACTAGAGGTATTAGAACTAGAGGTATTAGAACTAGAGGTACAAGCTACAGGCTACAGTAAGGGACAGAGTGTTCACTGTAATATGGTATTCTTGTCTTTTCTTTTTGTAAATATTATTGTTCAATCAATGGTGAAAACGTTTCTGCGCTTTTTTGGCGGTTCAGATTCCCACACAATCTCGGAACCTTCTAAACTCTTTTTCTTCTTTTTCTTCATCACAACCACAGTGGTGTTGCTGTCGCTGGCATCTTCTTCAAAGTTTGCGTCTTCATACTTTGCAAGCGTATTCAAGTCTTCTTCCTCATCAACATCACCGCCACACTCAAAGGCAAGCCCGTATTCAGTGGTGGTAGTGACAGTGCTATTATTATAATAATTAGTATCATTCTTGTTGTTGTTGTTGTTGTTGTTGTTGTTGTTATTGTTATTATTATTATTACTGTTATTGCTGTTATTGTTGGTGGTGGTTTTCTTCCTAACCATCTTAGTCTTAGTTTCCTCCCCAATTGACTTGTCATTGTCTTCAACAGCAGTTTCAGTTTCTTGAGGCTTAATCTCAGTTATTGTGGAATTTGCACTTCTCAATATTCGTGATTTTCGGTTAGGAGTAAAATCAGGAGACGGGCTCCGCGACACCGACTTTGATCCAACACCACCGCTCTTGTTGTTATTATTATTATTATTATTATTGTCATCATCATCATCATCGAAATTCTCAATAAATTTGGACGGAGTTCGTGAAGTTTTGGCGCTGATAGGCGATGAAGCTGCATTGAAGGACCCACCCCTCAATTTGGGTAAAATCAAAGGGATATCTTCCATTTGCTTCTTATGGTCTTGTGATGGTGAAAACTCAATTAGGCTTTTGGTTGCTTTTAAGCTTGGCTTTTTCACGGGAGTCATTAAATCATCATTAAAAATTGTGGGGAATGACTGGGAAAACATCGAGGTGGTGACGCCAAAAGCCGACGACTTGAACTTATCCGGCGTGAATATAGATTTTTGGTTCAGCATTATTCGTCTACTGGTACTGAAAATACTCGTCTTCGTTTTGGTAGTATGGTCATTATTTTTGCCACCACTATTTAGCTTCTTGATTTGTGCTCTTAATCGTTCATTTTCTTGCTTCAACGCGTGTAACTTGGCATCGGTCAACTTCAGTTTGGTTGAATGCTCTTGTTTCAACTTGTTCAACTGTATTTCAAGATCATTCCTAGCGTCAACATCGTCACCATACTTGTTCTTGTTGTTATCACCCTCAGATGGGGGTTTATCCTGTATTTGACTGTTTTGTTTTGTAATCATCAATCGTAGTATGGCAGTTACAATAATATTCTTTCTCCTCTCATCTTCCTGTAGTAGCCGTTGTATTTCCTCTCGCCGCTCGTAATGCAGATCTATTAAACTCTGGTCTACCATTCCTCACTATCTAGGTCTCAACAACTGGTAAGAAATGCCTCTACTCTGGTCTTATTAAACTCACCCTCCGTTTGTTTTCTTTCTATTTCCTATGTTGTGTGTTTTTTTTTTTTCACTTTGTGGTTTTTGTTTTTTCCGTTCCGTTATCGCAAAGCTCATCTCATCTCTCATCTCTCATCTCATCTCATCTCATCTCTCTCATCTCTCTCATCTCTCTCACCAGGTTCATCTCTCATAGCACCGATGAACTTGGCCCAGTCGAAGCTACTACCTTTCACCAACGTATATAGCGCGTGCAATGGAGAGTACCGGGAGAATCAACAAATTGACAAAAAGTATGTCGCTGACAACCGAACCACACACAAGATTATTTCTCATTCGCGAGGGTTGAATATTATCGTTGATAAAGAAGCCGATGATTTTGACAAGGTAGTTGTGCAAAAGGGGAGAACTGTCCCGCCTGACGAAATTTTAGAGATGTTGAAAACTGGTTTACTAAAGATCCCAATTGTTGATCCCAAGGACAAAGACGGGAATAGTCTACTACCTTGTTCGGATTTGTTGAAGAATATTCATTACTTTGTTTCTAGAAAATATTTAAAGGATATAGATGTTGAGCCTGAAAGAAGCAAATATGTCGAGTGTATGAACGAGACATCGCTACTAGCAATGGGCATGTTGGTAGAGAGTTGGGTTGATGAATTGGTAACTGAAGATGTCTGCAAAATGTTTTTACAAGAGGTGGTAGAGAAAAAGAGCTTTGCGCAGGAGATAGAGGAAGACGAAATTGGCGATGAAGGAACACCAGATGAAAATGGCGATGAGGGAACACTAGATGAAAATGGCGATGAAGGAACACCAGATGAAAATGGCGATGGAGGAACACTAGATGAAAATGGCGATGGAGGAACACTAGATGAAAATGACGAGGTTCAAATGTCTGAATAATCTAATTAGGTGAAAAGAGACAGTGGAAATAGAGAGAGAACACTTACACAGCAGCACCCGACCCAAATAATAGATTCTCTCCTTTATTTTTATTTTCTAATTCTCTGCTCCAGCAAGGGTAGCTTTCTCAACTATCTCATCTTCTACTTCGTTCTCTGCTCCAGCAAGGGTAGCTTTCTCAACTATCTCATCTTCTACTTCATTCTCTGCAGAGTCTTGACCCCCTTTACTATCAGCTTCTTCTCTTGCCTTCTTGGCCGCTTCTACCTTTTGTTGATGAGCAAACTCCTTGCCAGCATCTTTGGCGGAGGTTTCAATATCAAAAACTCTAGAGAGTAACTCATGTGTATCTTTTTTACTAACCATGAGATTTATATTGCTTTTCCCTTTCCATATAGGTAAAAACAAGTTTTCTAAACCTTCACCTCTACGTTCAACTTCCAAGAATAAACAACCTTCTTCCTTGGTATCCAAATTCTTGGAGAATTCAGAATCTATACCTGATTCCCGAACTTCTTCGATTTTAGGAAATCCATTAGTAAATAAGTACTCCAACAATTTTAAGTTGCATCTCAAACGTCTTTTGTCACCAATAAAATGCTCAACCGTATGCAAGGCTTCGGTTTGTATCCTCCATGGACAAGTGCCAATGTCGCTTCTTTGCGCCACAAATAATTTGATACCACCGTGAACCAATTTCAATTTTTGATCTTTAATTGTAAGTATTTCCTTAATCATTGGAGATGTGTAATATACGGTTCTCAATGGTTCTCCAGTGGCATTTCGAACGAGTGTACAATCTCTATTAAATGAACTCGAGAAATCATAGAATGGGAAGCATTCAGCTAACTTTGGATTATCTGGACTGAGAAATATGAATGGTTCTTCATTTGCATCTCTTGGAAGCTTTTGTTTTTTGTATATTGGCTGTTCCTCTGTTGTTGTGGTTGCCGTTGAGGCGGTGTTGGGTTGGGGAGTTGACTCTGCAGTTTCCAAATCATTCTGGGTTGTTTTTTGCCTTTTTGATCCACTTTCGACATCAAACTCCAGTTCCTCGCCCCCTCTTTTGTTTGACTCGTGGTCAACTTTTTCAAAAACAGTAATAAAAAAGCCTCCGGTATTTTGCAAATGAGGGTAAACTCTTACACAATTCTCCAAATGAAATTCCTTAATCTCATCTTCAGTTGGGGGGAACATTGAGTTTGGTAGTTCAGTTTGGCCCCTTTCTTTAATTTCCATATCCTTACCAAAAACTTTCCAGTCAGTTAATCCCTTGCATCTTTTCAACCCAGGCAATTCTTGATCAACGTCAACAAGCTTGACTTTCTTCCCCCATTTTCTCAAAGCCTCTGCAACAACGGCCTCATTCTCAATTGGAGACAAGGAGCACGTAGAATAAACAAGTCTCCCACCTGGCTTCAACAACTGTATTCCACGATTCAAGATATTGAATTGTAAAGGATGCAAACCAAGAGCATTCCCAACTCTAAAATCTCTCCAGACATTGATATTTTTTCTCATTGTACCATCACCCGAGCATGGAACATCACACAAAATTCTATCGAATTTCAAGTGTTCGCGACGTCCGTTCAAATGTATACGTGGGAATAATTGAGCGTCGTGGTTAACTACCAAGAAATTCGGCGAGTTTAATCTCTTTACTTGATGCACCAACATATGACTTCTTTTGTAATCAGAGTCATTGGCTAAAACAAACCCAGTAGGTAAGGCTGTTTCGTCATTGGCGTGCAACGCTTCAACTAACTGTGCCGTTTTGGACCCGGGAGCAGCACACATGTCCAATACGTAGTGCTCTGGCTTCACTTTTAGGAGCAAAGGTGGGATCATAGACACCGCTTCTTGTCGACTGATATTCCCCACCTCGGTCTCCAACACGAGAAATCGTTGAGTTTTGGCAAAATCCTTTTGTTTTTTAATAACTTGCTTGCTAACATCAATTTGCCATCCCAATTTATCAGGATAAAACTCGATGTTTTTGGGAGTTATATCAATTCCTTCAAAAGTTTGACCTTCAAGTTTGCTTACATGTCTATTGAGAAAAATATTACGTATTTCCTCCGCATGCTTCCTATTCCCCGTAATCCTGAACGTCATTGGTAAATTTGACTGGCATGCTTTTTTGAAGTCGTCCCATTCACTTTGAGGTATAATATTCATGGTTTTGTAATAGGTTTCCCATACTTCGTTTTCTCTTGGTGCATCAGACCAACTTTCTTGAGAATTCTTGCTTTGTCTCTTATCAAAGCCTTTACCTTTGGCATGCTTCTTTTTGAATGTCCTCTTTGGCATCTTAAATATTGACGTGTTGGCTCCAATCGAGAACAGTCTAATTGGCATGCAATCAAATATAAAAGAGCCTTCTTGTTAAAAGCGAGATGCGATGCGATGCGATGCCCATGCGATGAAATTTTTCAGGGCATCGCGAAAATTCAACTTTTTCTTTCACTACTTTTAGCTGATGGGGGTTGAGACAGCGTAGACTGCGCAAAGCCAGTCACTAAAGCCAGTCGCTAAAGCCAGTCACTAAAGCCAGTCACTAAAGCCAGTCACTCTTTCCAAAAAGATAACAAGTGTTGACCATAGAGGAAAGAGTTTAAAGTTGACTAAACGGACCCAAACAATATATATATATATATATTGGATCGGTAATGTGTAGTGATGAAAAATCTTGTCTTCTTCTCTTCCTATGGGGAATAGTGACCTCTTTATATAGTCTCATCCTACCCTTTCCTATAATTAGGGCTAGAAAACATACAAATCTTTTTGTTTTACCGACACTATCCCACTATCCGACATTATTGAGCATAGCGAGATAGTGGAGCAACACTTTGTAGCTGTCACTGATACTATCTCACTATCTCGCTCTGCTCGATAGTGGAGCAACACTTTGTAGCTGCCACCGCTACTATCTCGCTCTGCTCGATAGTGGAGGAACACTTCAATACTTGTTATAGGTAATAATTGTCCTTACTGGGGGAGAGGGCATTGCCAATGAGTGGAGTTATGATGGATGGATAAGCTTGCTAATTAGAGCAAACACGTGTGTAACCAGAAAAGAGAATAAACAGATTGAATAAACCAAAGTGTGATAGAGGACCTACTATCGAGCAAAGTGTGATAGTGGGGCATTGTAGATGTGTACCAGTACTATAATCACAAAATCAAGATCTAACTATAATAAACTTTATTTTGCTTACAATGGCTATTTCAACTACATGCCTTTTCAAAAACTAAAAACCACTGCACTACTGATGCTATCAAGCAAAGCGAGATAGTGATACTAGTCAGTGCTCAAGTTAGTGGGCTCGAGTTAGTGGGCTCAAGTTAGTGGGCTCGGGTTAGTGGGCTCAAGTTAGTGGGCTCGGGTTAGTGGGCTCAAGTTAGTGGGCTCAAGTTAGTGGGCTCAAGTTAGTGGGCTCGGGTTAGTGGGCTCAAGTTAGTGGGCTCGGGTTAGTGGGCTCAAGTTAGTGGGCTCAAGTTAGTGGGCTCAAGTTAGTGGGCTCGGGTTAGTGGGCTCAAGTTAGTGGGCTCGGGTTTATGACACTAGTCAGTGCTCCACTATCTCGCTTCGCTCGATAGTGTTGTTGAAACATTTTTTTTCATGGTGCAACTTGCTATAGCATCAGATACTAAAAATGTTTCAGTTTTATTTTTAGTTTTGCCAGTTTTGGTTGAAGATGTTGTTTTTACTGTATGTGGGTGAGAACGAAATATCAAGTTCAGTGTTCGAAACCAGGTTTCGGTTGTACAAAGAGCAAGAGGTTTTCTTTTTTTTTTTGTTGGTGCTTTAGACTAGTCTAAAGCTTAAGGGGGCAATGGTGAAAGGACAGGTTATCAATGTGAATAGAAAAAATGACTCAAGTTTCATGGGTTGTCGGTGTTTCAAGATATGTACCTTTGAAGCTGATACAAATCAAAAGAGCTGACTAAAAAGAAGTTTAACTCATGGTGGCAGATTGGGGTCCCAAATGTTGGGAGTGTGTATTGGTGGAAAAGAAGGGCTATTGAAGGGTAAAGGGTAAACGTTAGAGAAAGGTGGTTTAGCGTTAACCAGATCTGTCGCATATATATTCAGATGGTAATCGCCCTTTATCTTGGATGGTAGATGGCCGTTTTCTTTTTGTTCATCATCGAGTATGTCAACTACCACAGTTGTATCCAAGATCAAACAACAGAAGAAGCAACCACAACTATCTCTGAGAAAAGTTGTATTTAACATTTCGCAGAGTTTCAAAGTTATCAGGGTATTAGGTGAAGGGGCTTATGGAATAGTTGCCCTAGCGATCCATCTACCAACAAACACTAAAGTTGCAATTAAAAAGATTGAACCATTTGAAAGACCATTATTCTGTTTACGCACTCTTCGTGAAATCAAACTTCTCAATAAATTCAAAAACAATGAGAATATAGTCAAACTATACGATGTTCAAAAACCTAGCAGTTATGCTGCTTTCAACGAAGTTTATTTGATTCAAGAGTACATGCCTAGTGATTTACATAACATTATCCAGACTCATTGTTTGAGTGATCGACATATTCAGTATTTCATCTATCAAATTCTTAAAGGTTTGAAACTAATACATAGTGCCAGTGTCATTCACCGTGATTTAAAACCATCGAATATTTTAGTGAATGAAAACTGTGATTTAAAAATTTGCGATTTTGGTTTAGCTAGATTAGATTCTGCTAATGTCAAGAGTAAGAAAATTTCTTTGCTTACAGAATACGTTGCAACTAGATGGTATAGAGCTCCTGAAATAATGCTTTCTGCCTCGGATTACTCAACCGCAATAGATATGTGGTCAGTTGGCTGTATATTGTTTGAATTATTAACATACAAGGCTATTTTTCCTGGATCTGATTATATAAATCAGTTGAAACTAATATTTAAAGTTTTGGGCACGCCGAGTGAAGAAGATTTGGAGACTATCAAATCCAGTAGAGCTAAACAATTCATCTGCTCGCTTCCAGTGATCAAAAAGTTGGACTTTACCAAATTTATTATAAATCACCCGTCTCGGATCTTGAGACATCAAGAAGCAGCAGCCATCGTGAACCCTTTGTCAGTTGATTTATTGGAAAAGTTACTAGTATTTAATCCAAGCAAACGATTGACTGCCAAGGAGGCGTTAAAACATCCATATTTGGCAAATTATCATGATCCTTTAGATGAACCACAAACGCTGCCTATACCAATTGAGGAGTTTGATTTTGATATTGAAAAAAAGAACTTGGACACAGAGAGCTTAAAGATACTAATATTTAATCAGATAATGAAATTTGGAAAGTAAATTTGAAAAATAAAAAAGGAAAAACCCCAATTGAGAAGCCGTTTTTTTTCTTTCTTTCTTTCTTTCTTTCTTTCTTCTTGTTGAAATCCCTAATCATATTTCCATTTGTTTATTTGTATATTTATCGTTTTTCAATGGTGAAGTAGTGTAGGAAAAGATATCCCAAAACCAAGAATGTCAATGACAAAACACCCAACAAATTGATATCTTTCCAGAAAGCACCAACATTGAAACCAAAAGTACTAAGAATCACAGCACCTGGAACCTCAATTGACAAGCCATACTTCTTTTCTCTCAAGATCAAATCTTTAACTTCATTGATGGCTAATGCTTCGTATGCGTAATGGAACAACGAAATCCACTCAAGCCATTTGATTTGAGCTGTCAAATCATCGCTATTGATGAATAAACCTGCAAACAATAGAGATAATAATAGTAATAAAACACCAATCATTGTAGATGTACCCGGCTCTTTAACCAAGATTCCAACAATCAACATCTCCACGGCAACAGCAACATTGAAAAACACCAACACGAGGATCGATTTCAAAAATGCGTTATGCTGCATTGATAAACCAACCATCGGGTAAGCAATGCTAATCAACAAAATGGGCGGTAATACTCTCAAGGGGATAATATCGCAAAATATTTTACTGACATAATAGGCCAAGGGGCTATAATAATTATTAGCACGTTCTCGAACAAATATAATCCTTTCAGTTGCAAATGAATGTAATCCAGTCAACGATGAAAACCCGAAAAATGCCAAAAGGAAGAAAAAAAATCCTAATCTATTTTGGAATCCACTAATATCATTCTTCACATCATAATAGAGATAACCAGTGAATAACCCAACAAGCATAGATAATAAATAGTGAGCTAATAGCAATCTTGGATTTCTGTAAAGGTTTTTAAAAGTCCTTGATGCAAGTATACCAGCTTGTCCAAAAAAGGTTGCCTTTTTAAAATCGCGCGGTTTCAAATCTAGCAGTTTGGGATGATTTTTACCTTCTTTTATTTCGTGCTTCAACTCTCCAGCTAATGGGGATTCCACAAACAATGTGTGTAATTTATTCCTCAATCTTAGTAAAGTTTCTTCTTCTCCCGAAGCCGTCCTACGACGGCCAATAATATCGGTATTGTATTCGTCACGATGCACAGCAAAGTGTTCCCATTCTCTTGTAGTATCCTCCTGGCTGGGACTTCTTTGTGCTACAAATTGGGCATGTATGTCTGATTCGTCATGGAAATCGGTCGAGGACGCAGCAGCCACAACAGCTGCATCGGCATTGGATACTTTTATTATTTTGTTATGATCAACGGTTATATCAATCAAATAATCAGCAATGTTGTAACCTAATGGACACTTGTATCCATTCTTGGTAAAAAAATCATTAGCTTTAATCATCTCCCCGGAAAATATCAAATCTCCATCACTCAACAATAATAATTTATCAAATAATGATACAATGTTACTTCTAGGTTGATGGATAGTGAAAACAATCGTTCTATCGTAATCTCTGGATAATTTGACTAAACATTCCACAACGTTTCTTGCATTATATGAATCTAATCCTGAAGTAGGTTCATCCAAGAACAAAATGGAGGGAGAAGTAACCAATTCGCACGCAATTGAAACTCTTCTCTTTTCTCCACCAGAGATTCCTCTTTTGAAATTTGACCCAATGACTCTGTCCTTAATGCCCAATATTCTCAATTCATTAAGTACTTCCACCACCCTAGTTTGTTTCTGTTCAAACGTCATACTTCTCGGGAGTCTCAATAATGCACTATTCAATACCGTTTCGTAAACAGTTAATGTTGGGATCAAGTGATCTTCCTGGTCAACAAACCCAACAATTTCTTTATAGTATTTAGGATCAACGACATTACCATTGACATAAATGGAACCGGCGATTTTCCCGTCTTTATTTTTACCAGCCAAGATATCCAACAACGTGGTCTTACCTGCCCCTGATCCACCCATGATAGCCAAACACTCTCTTGGGTTCACGAGTCCAAAAGCGTTATTCAATACTCGATTGTTCTCCCCAACGGTATAGCTGATGTTTTCAAATGATAAGGTAGCTGGTTCAAAGTTCTGGTTCATAACACTAGCATCAGTTGGAAGTGATTCGTAACCGTTGCCACTCTTTTTAAACAAAGCCGACTCATTTACATTCCTCAATACTGTTGCCACGAATAATATACAAATAAACAAGACACCAATAATCAGAAATATATTTCCCAAAGTAAGTTTTGGATCATTAGGTAAATTGTACCCGGGAATTTCGCTCTTGTGGACACATTCACCAGCAGCACACAGCAAAGTGATGTATGGATCTCCAAATACACTCTGAATCAATTCATTCATACTAGGTTCTGAAAATCTACATTTTTTATCTGCAATATCACAAACAAAATCACCGGGGCCTTTAATGGTCTCTGTTAAAAACTCTGAAATATCAATTGATCCATCTTGGCCACATAACATACGATCAGGTAAACACTTACATGCCACATTGTCACATTTATAATGAGTCGTATTCTTGGATAAATCATAGTCCAAAACACATTTATTTAAATCACAATAAAAGGACTCCTGTTGATCAATCCAAAACTGAAAATTGCAATTTTCCAGAGTCCTATTACATGCAAATGTAGCTTGTGGTTTCTTTCCTGCAAGGATTTCCACAATTTTTGGGTTGGTAACATCACACATTTGATGAAAGTTATTAATAAGAATCCCCTCTTGGTAGCAAGTTCCTTTGACTCCCTCGGGCATAAATGCGTCACAAACATCGTCTCGCTCACATAGATTGCAATTGATGCCCATCCAGCCAGGTTTACATTTACATTCTTTCTTCTTGTCTCTCTTTGGTCTCTTGTTGTTTCCATCAGCTAGCGAGCCGCATAACGGCTCTGAGCAGTCTAGACCACCGAACCCAGGCTGACACTCGCACATTCCTGTAAATGTATTACACTGGGAAAATTGAGTACACTCGAAATTTGGGAGGTTGCAATTGAAACAAGGAGGACATTCCTTATCACCTTTATCAGTATCGACGACACTCGTGTCCAGCGCAAATATAGTAGACCCCAGATCGAGATTCACCTCGAACCTGTCATTAAACCATCCTTTTCCTTTAATTCTAGTCAAGATTTTCTCAAAATGGTCTGTGTTTTGTACTTGAAGCGAGCTCACTAGGGAAAAGCAAGCTATCACAGAGCATACAGCTAAGAACCTCATGATGATGCAAAATTGTTGTGAGCCGCCCCCCTAAAAAAAAAATAGGAACTCGTTGTGCCAAAAAATATTCTGTATTAACGTCAACCAGAAAAAGAAGAGGAATACCGCGGGAAACAAGGTTTTTGAGAGGTAAGAACGAGTGAATGCTTGTTGATGTAATAATCTTTATAAACTTGCTGAAGGTTTTAGTGGAAAAAATTATAAAGCGGAATCGGAATATAACGGTCGGTAGCGCTTTAGAAAAGAAAAGGCGGAGAAATAAGCCAGAGCCTTGGTTCCACTAACGAGCACCAACACTATCGAGCGAAGCGAGATAGTGTAGAGAAAGTAGTCTATAATGTAGAGAGAGTAGTCTATAGTGTAGAGACAGTAGTCTATAGTGTAGAGGAGTAGTCTATAGTGTAACAAGCTAGTAGGTGTAGTGTCGCTGCTTCTTAGTGTTGGTAGTATGCTCCTCTTCTTTTAGTCGTTTCCTCATTAAAATACGGTGTTTGGATTTTGTAGTGTCTCTATCATGTCGACAGCAGCTTGCGGGTCCCTTTTATTATACACAAACAATCCCTGTAATTGAGCAGTACTAACGTGTTGCAAGTTCAATAATCTAAACTTGTGTAAAAACTCTTGACATAATTTTTCTTCATTTTCGTAGAATCGGAGAAACATCTTTTTAACTTGGTACTCGGTGGCATTATCAATCAATACTTTGAAATCGACTCTTCCCGGCCTCAACAATGCCGGGTCTAACCGTTCGGGATGGTTCGTTGTCATAAATGTGATACACTCCTCTGCACTGGCTACACCGTCCAAAGCATTCAATAAGCCCGAGAATGTAACACCGCTTGTGAATCCTTGCTCATTTGACTGCTCTCTTTTGTTGAATGCAGCATCAACGTCTTCAAGTAAAAGTATAGATCGGCTCGGAATATTGTTCATTAAATGGTTTAGTCTATCGTCTGTTAAATTGTTTTCCGATAAATTGAGTATGCAGATGTTATAGTCTAGTTCTCCTGCTAATGCTTGTATAAATGACGTCTTGCCGCTTCCAGGTGGCCCATAAAGCAAATAGCCTCTTCTATAAGGTATACCTCTTTGATGATACCATTCTCCGCTCGACAAAAAATCCTTAACGTCCTTCTCTACACTCTCAGCAATACCATCATCAAGTATCACTGAACCCAATAATCTTTTCGATTTAGGCTGACCAAAAGGTCTCCATTCGGGTCCCCAAGAAGTGAAAATCACAGTTTTTCCCTCTCTTGCTTTTATTGCTAGATTTTTCGCATCCGATAGTAGATCACTAAACAATTTGCGATCGCGATAAAGAGTCGTTAAAGTAACGGTTTCAAATGGAGTTCCATTAGTCATATCCAACATTTTCCCCGACCTTTCACGGTTAACAAGCATATAGGCCCCTTTGTATCTAATAAGATGCTTTCCGGGACCAGGAACAAGTGAAAAGTTTGTAGATATAGACCCATTATCGTGAGTTATCACGTTAGTCTCAACAGATAAATGTCGCGAACTTCGCTGCTTATGTCTCGACATCCACTCTAAAAACCAAAGGTACGATTTGTCCTTTGAAGGGATCTCTAAATCCACCAACATTTGTCGATAAAGGAACCCCGAACTCTTGGTAATACCTTGTTTGGCCAATGCTAGTCCCGTGCCTAAAACCATCAAACCGCCACCTGCAGCAAAATACGGATTGTTCAGTATAATCTCATTGAACCCCAGGTATAACATCCCCGAAAAGCTCCCATCGGAGGAGTTTCGTATTTTTTCAAAATCCACCGATGTTGGTGTCTGCGCCATTGAATTGTATAAAAACTTCTGGTGCTAGCCTCTGGGCTGGTCTTCTGGGCTGGTCTTCTGGGCTGGTCTCGTGCAATAAAAGCTTCTGGTGCTAGCTTCTGGACTAGTCTCGTGAAATAAAAGCTTCTGGTGCTAGTTTCTGGTGCTAGTTTCTGGTGCTAGCTTCTGGTGCTAGCTTCTGGGGTGGTCTCCTGGGGTGGTCTCCTGGGGTCTCCTGGGGTGGTCTTCTAGGCTGATCTCGTACAATAAAAACTTTCTCAGTGCGCTTATACAAGGAAGCAATAGAAAAAAGAAAAATCAACGAACCACCAATCGAGCGAGCACGACAATGACAACGACAACGAGAAGGACAACGAGAACGAGAACAAAGATCAACAATCTTTTACAAACCATCTTTTTTTTTTTTCTGTTTGTCTTGTGGAACTGCGGCGGATTAATTAAGTTGATTTAATTGCAAAAGTACCAGTGGTTTTGTTGCTGGTTCCTCATCACGACTCTTCACTTGCACTGATAACAACAGATTGAACGAACAGCATTGAATCAACATTGGCTAATACCACTTGTTGAAGAGTAGAGTTGAAACAGTAGAGCATTTTTTTTTTTTTTTGGGTTTGGTTTTATAGATGTTTGTTGAAGATCCAGTTGTTGAGCCTTTGCCATCCAATACAGAGCTGCTAACCACGTCGGATTCAGAGAAAAAAACATCGTGTCAACTTGTCGAGTCGACAAGTTCGAGTTCAATCCAGTGTTCATCAAGTCAGTCTCAATTACTGAGCCGAAATCCTTTCCGAGGTAGTTTATCTAATTTATCTCCGCAATTACAGCAACGAGGAAATTTGAATGAAGACCTTTTGGAAATAGAAAAGCAACCTTTGTCAAGTTCGCAAGATGGGCTAGATAGTACTGGTGGTGGTACTGGTGGTGGTACTAGTGGCGGCTCAAAAACAAGAGTTTCAAATGAAGAGCTAATACGATATCCATTCAAGACTTTAAATAGAATACTTGACGATTTGAAATGGACGGTTGCAGCGAAACAGAGATACGACAACAAGCTTATTAGCTTATTGAACAGTAGACCCATAGAATATTCAGAAAGCTTGACTCAACTTGTAACCTCAGCTTTATCGAGCTATGAGACATTAATTTTAAATGAACATATAGATTATTGTCCTTCTGTGGAGAAAGTAGAGAATCAAGAAACAAAACAATGCATAACAATCATTAGAGGTTTGGTAGTAGTGAACAGCAAAGAGCTCAAAACTTATCACTTTAGAATACTGGTTTTAGAAGATACTGGAAATCCCTTTATTGTCAAAGTAATCGATAAGCATCAGTATCATGTCATTCCTGAATCACTAGTTTCACAAAGCGACTTAAATCTATTGCGGAAATATCCACTCGAGCAAGCTCAAATTATTGATGATGCATATTTCAAGAGTTTGAACTCACTAAGTAATCATCTTCTAAGGGTAACTTTATTTGAATCTGAATTTTCTACGCAAGATTTGGAAAATATCACCAACAAAGATATAATCCAAACCAGATATCTCAGTAGCATTGCCCGTCATCCGGATTTAGACCCTCTTTTAGTCCCCAACAGCCTTCAGTGTATTAGGATGTTATTAAAAGTTTTAAAAGGCCCAATATTGTTAGGAGAGAACCCGACAAAAGTGATTAGTCTAAACACCTCGTTGGATGCGCACATTGACATCAATCTACTCCTTGATAATCTTTTATTCACCTTAATTGAAGAGAAGTATGAAGTTGTTCCCCCTAATTTAAGTGAATCGCCAGCGTTAAAAGAGTCATATCTTCGAAAAGTTGTTGAGTTGATATACCATGCATGGAATTTGAGAGTTGATAAGAACATGTTTAAGACTTTGTATTCTTTTTCAAACAACATGGCTCAAGTTTTCCTGAATATAAGCGAGTTTGATAAGAATGCCAGTATTATAAATTTCAACAGCAACTATT
This sequence comes from Lodderomyces oxycetoniae, assembly GCF_023343755.2. Lineage (NCBI taxonomy): Eukaryota > Fungi > Ascomycota > Pichiomycetes > Serinales > Debaryomycetaceae > Lodderomyces > Lodderomyces oxycetoniae. Next base: position 16,593 of record NW_026055435.1, on the reverse strand, counting down.
CCAATAAACATGCATTTTTCATTTCTTTGAGTGCCGCTGCATATTTCCAAGATGAGCTATTGATCAAGTGTTTTCAACATACAGTTGAGTCCGACCCTTCAAATAAACTAGTATATGTTGACGCATTGAAAGATATCAAGAATTTTCAATCTGCTAGCGGCCATGGCATGAAGTTGGCAGCATATTTCAGGAAATTGTCGCAACTGGGAGAATCGATTGGGTACAGGGAGTTTCTTGAGTCGTTGCGGGTTTTGGGTGTCGTTTATGATGATTCTACAGACGTGCGACTGATTGATGATGATGTTATTATTTCAATGTATCGCAAACAATTCCAAAATGATCCAAGAAATTATCAGTATTACAACAATCAATTACGAATCGTTGCTCTTGCCAAGGAATCAGGTAAACTTAAGAAATTTTTGGCGGAGGAGATTTTACCTATGGACTTTGCCCTAGCAGAACTTGAAATTGAGGAAATTACCGAGGACGAAGTTGTTATTACAGCTTACGAGTTCAAGGCAGATGACATACTACAGCAAAATGGATTCAACAACTTAGCTAATGAGGTGATAATGCTCAACAAGGCGATCACATCAGTGGCCATAAATAGAAGGAGTTTTTCCTTGTTGCATTATTTAGAAACGAAACTTCCTGAATACGTTAGCACTCCAGAAACAGCAAACATGGCAATTGGTGAATGCTATCGATTATTGGACTCCACAGTCAAAACGTCAGAATTTGAGATTATTTCCAAGTTTCAAAATAAACTATTACAAAGTCAAGTGGATATCAGGGTATTACGATATGCTTTGAAAATGATTGTTGATTTCAAAAACTCGGAGATTCTTTTGAAGTTCTTACAAACTGGGAAAATTGATTCTTCCTTATTGCCTGCCGAGAATTGGCCAGCTGGATTGGACAATATTGGGAACACGTGTTATTTGAATTCGTTATTACAGTACTATTTCTGCATAAAACCATTAAGAGATTTAGTGCTTACTTTCAATGAAAAGGATTTCAATCTTGATGAGTTTTCAGCGAGCAGGAAGATTGGTGGTAGGAAAGTTGAACTTCTGGAGATACGCCGATCTAATCAGTTTATATATCATTTGAAGAAATTGTTCGAGGAGATGATCCACACGGAGAAGAGGTGTGTTCAACCAAGTAAGGAGTTAGCATATTTGTCATTTTTGCCACTATCCATGCCTGTTACATTTAAGAACACTACAGTGGACGACGTGAAGGAAGAGAAGAAAAATCAAGATCAAGATCAAAATCAAAATCAAAATCAAAATCAAAATCAAAATCAAAATCAAAATCAAAATCAAAATCAAAATCAAAATCAAAATTTGGGTTTGGATTTGGATTTGGATTTGGATCTGGATTTGGATTTGGATCTGGATCTGGATTTGGGGGAAGCTATCAAAATCGGTGACACACAGGCTAAAGATTCTATTTCAGGAAAAGAAAATACTACTAACGAGGAAGTTGTATTACACGATGCGGATGGAGTTGAGATTGAAGAGGAAATCGAGACTCCGGGCTCGAGTGAGGCTGCTGCCTTCGATGCGGAGCCACGGATCCTTCCTATATCTACCGATGAAATGGAAAGTACAATTGAGCTTGGAAGACAACAAGATGTTACTGAATGTATTGAAAATGTGATATTTCAAATCGAGTCTGCGTTACCACCTACCTCATTAGACGACGACGGAGAACAATACGATTTAATAAAGAAGTTATTTTATGGCAAAACAAAACAAACGATTCAGCCACTAAATGACGATTCCAACACTAAAGGTCGAGTTTCTATTGAGCGATTCAACAGTCTTATAATTAATGTCAGTGATCACCCCAAAAGTATTTACGATTCATTAGATAATTACTTTAATGAGGACATTGTCAATTTAGAAGAAGGACTTGTTAAGAAATCCATTACAATTAGCAAATTACCTCAAATCATGCAGTTCCATGTTCAAAGAGTAATGTTTGATCGAGAAAAACTTATGGCGTACAAAAGCATTGAACCCATTCCGTTTAGTGACAAGATTTACCTTGATCGATATTTGGACACTGATGATGAAGTAATTTTAAAGAAGCGGAATGAAGTGTTTCAGTGGAAAAAGGAGATTAATGAATTGTTAATGAGAAAGAATGAAATATTCCGTATTGACGAGGAGACTAATATGACAATAATCGATAGCTTAATCACTACTAAGAAATTTCTTGAAACGAAAGTTATTGGGGATGATCATTTGTGTATCAAATTAACCACAATACAAACGATTTCCGATCAGATTAGTAAATTGCAAAACCAATTAGTTGAAATAGATGATAGGGTTTCTCAATTACAAGAAGCGATATCTAAGCAATTTGAAAATTACAACCAAATTGGATATTCCATTTTTGCCATTTTCATTCACCGTGGTGAGGCAAGCTACGGCCATTATTGGATATATATAAAAGATCCTCAAAATAAGAGCATATTTAGAAAATACAATGATGAAATAGTAAGTGAAGTTTCAGAATCGGAAGTGTTCAATTTCTTAGAAGGTAATACCGCTACACCTTACTATATTGTCTATGTTAAGGATGAATTAGAGCAAGAGTATATCAACCCATTGAATCGGTCTATCTCATGCAGTTGATTATAGAAATTATATATATATATGTATATGTTTATATATAAATATTATACTGTTTTTGTATAAAAATTAAACACAACTCGTAAAATGATTTGAAAAATTGAAAGCAATAGTAAAGTCAAAATGAAGGTTGAAAAAAGAAAAAACAAATATTAGCAACAAGTTGCAAAATAACAAAACAATTGCAAAAAAAAAAAAAAAAAAAAGGACAATTGCAAAAAACTTCTCACATAGAAAAACACAAGATAATCAGCTAAGCGCATTTTATACCAATTTGATTCTCTTCAAGTATGGCTGTTGATGTTGAAGGTGCTCAGAGTGGTCAACTGGAGGTAATCTTTTCAAATTCAAGCTCAAATCTAACTCAAAAACACTAGGCAATCTAGATGTGGAAGCAGCACTAGATCCTGTATTTAAATTGATACCACTTCCCGAGGTAATCTTCTTTCCACTATCATACAATGAAGCTAAAGAAGATGTTCTACTCGAAACCAATGAACCGGCATTGCTATTGTTTTTCATATGACTGGTGTTTAATGGGCTACATGTTGAATCAGCCCTCATTGCAAAAAACTGCTGCTGCTGCTGTTGGTGTTGTTGTTGTTGTTGTTGATGATTGTAGTGTTCGGAGGAAAACCTTCTTGGAAAAGGATATATATGAGCTTGCAAGTGTGGTTGTGGCTGTAGTTGTACATGGGACAACCGAGACTGAGGAGAGCTTGGCGTGCTCATGCTCATGTTTTGTCTGTTCGCCAAAAATGACTGTTTGAACTGCCTAAGCTTCTTGGTGATTATCTCCGGTGATGAAGATGATGTTCCTTCCTCTTCAAGTATGTCCAACATAGCCATAAAAGTGTTTTGGAGTTGTTGATGATCGCAAGAAAGTGAATTGTACATTTCTCTGAGTTGTGATAATTCAGCTTTTAAAGAGTCCTTTGTAGTTGAATCATCATCTGGTATCGTAGCGACTGATTGAGGAATGGACGTCATAGGAGGTTTGAAAACATAGTTTCTTGAAAATGAGGGTCTTGCTTGTAATGCAGGTGGTTGTAGATGTTGTTGAAGGTGCAGCTGTTCTTGAGATGGTGGTTGAGGGAGAGTATAACTACCCATTTGTTGTTGTTGTTGTTGTTGTTGTTGTTGTGGCGGTGGTGGTGGTGGTAATGATTGTTGTTGTTGTTGTTGTTGTTGCTGCTGCTGCTGCTGTAATGATGGTAGTGGTAGTGGTGGTGATTGTTGCTGTGGTTGCAAAATTGTTGGCATTGCATTCAATGGAGTTCCCACTTGTACAGGAAGATTATTAGCAACAGTTGTATAAAGTTTCAGCAGTGGTTGTTGTTGTTGTGGTGGTGGTGGTATTGGTGGCCTCGACAAGAAACATGATGATGAAGATGCAGACATTTCGATACTCTTTGGGGTAAGCATATGAGGTTGAGCTTTTTCAGTAGTAGGAGTGAGCATACCAGAACAGGATCCTACTGTTCCATTTAAGGATGGACTGCAGCTTTCCATTGGAATAGACCTTAAATTTACAACTTCTCTCTGCAAATTCAAATTCTTTGTACTTCTTCTCTTAACCGAATTTAACAAGTCATACGCACCTTTTCTAAATTGTCCTTGACTATGACGGAACTCCCATCGTTTTGAATTCTTCACCAGTAAAGGCAGCAGTGGCAGCAGCAGCAGTAACAGCAGCAGCAGCAGCAGCAGCAGCGGTGCCTGTGTTTCCTTTTTATCACTAGTTTCATTACTAATCTTATGAAACCCATACATGTTCAATTGTCTGATAAAAGATTGCTCATTACTGTGTTTAAAGTATTTTGGCAAAATGTTAGTGAATTCCTCAGTGGCATTTATATGGAAATGTTCTTCATTTTCATGCCACCATATCAAATGTTTAATTGAATCGTCGTGTAACATATTGTATAATCTGTGGATAAAAGTGATTTGAGGTTTATTGCTATTGCCATTTGACTCTTTAACTTGGTTAGTAGCAGCAGCAGTAGCAGCAGTACCGCCAACAGTAGCGGTATGGGGGTTGGTTATCTTAGAGGTGATTGCAGTAGTGCTATTTGTAGCACGAGTACTACTAGTCTCATCATCCGTTTCGGAATCGGTTGAAATTGACCTCTTTCTTGCAAACATTGTTTTATTGTTCTCCATTTCAGCAGTAGCTACTTTAGATAATGCAGACAACAAAGAATCCTTAAAGTCTGGTTTACCTAATATTTGTGAGGTTTGAAAATTCAACAGTAACGGTGATTTCAATGAGGCTTGCTGATGCATTGATATTTAAAGCAAGGGAAACTTGGACTAGTAAGATGCCTATGTTTGTTTGAATACGGATACCAAGAACTTGAGTGAACTTTCAACTGATATAAATATTGCCTGTAATTCAAACAGTCCTATTGATCCTATGTCTTAAAATGTATGCACCCAATTGAGTATACTATGAAGTGCGGATATGTGCCTCTAAAACTAAAAGAAAAAAAAAAAATCTAATCTAAAATTAAATTCCGTTTAGTGATACTTTTTCTTTTTTTTTTTTTTTTCTGTTCTTCTTAGATCTGTCAGTGAAACAAAAAAAAATAATCAATGCATATGGAAAATATGGAAAAATAAATCTTGCTTTTATTCCGCTCCACAAGCTGTGATGGAAGGCCAAAAAAAGTGTGCCGTATTGACTTTACGAAACGAGGTGAAACGAGGCGAATTGAGGCGGCGGATACGTACGATTTCACGTATTTGGATTATTGCCTTGGTGGGGGGGGAGGGAAAAAAAAAGTCCCGATAAGGTATTAACTCAACCGAAATGTTTTCTTTGATGGATGAATGGATGAGGGATGTGTTTGTAAAAATCTCACTTCTAACGATTAGATTTTTCAATTATCCCTAAATATTAATAGGATAGGTGTGTGTGATCCAGCAGTTTAAGATTTTTTTTTTTTTAGAGGGGGGAGAAAGAACCTATTTGTGATTATTCAATTATAGTAATAATAATTAAATTTGACAGCTTTCAACCTATTTTTTTCTTTGTGGGAAAAACAAAAAAAAACAAACAACCTTGTGTACAAAAATATTGTAAAACCTTAAAAATGGATTTTAATGTTTTTTTTTTGACTCAAGTTGTTTTCTTGAATCGATTTGAATTTCAGTAGTGGGGTTTTGAAAAGTATTTGTGAGGGTGGTGGGCTGTGTGGAGAATTGCCAATGATTCAACGTAAGTGCGATATGAAATAAGTGTATAATGTTTTAAAATATATAGAAAATTGACCAGGTTTCTGATAAAATCTCTCTATTTTGTTTAATTCGTTTTTCTTTATTTTTTTGGACTTTTATGACTCTTTGTTCTCCGTTCCTCTGTTCTTTGTTCTTTTGTTTTGCTTTTTTAATCCTGAATTTTACCTTCAATCAAGTTGCTCCAAATAACTGTTTCTGCAGAAAGAAAGGTTGAAGTATATGAGACGTAGCAAATTGATGTGTAATGAAAATGACAAAGTTAAAAAAAAAAAAAAAAAAAAATAAAAAAAATAGAAAAATTGACTGTGTTGAAAGGAGGAATATATTGGCAAGTCTCAGATTTTAATTAAAAAAAAAAACCCTGCCTGCTTTTCCTCTATTGTTCTTGTTCTCTTTGAATGGTTCAAATTGATTTACTCAGACTTTTAATCTTTGCTTTGCTTTGAATCCGTGCTGCCAAAGTTTAGTTATTCCTTTGGTCCTTTTTTTGTTTGTTTGTTTGTTTGTTCCAAGTTATTTTTGCAAGCTACACAGAAAATCTCAAATTATTATTAATGTAACCTGATTTTTTCTTGATAGCACATATATATTTTCCACACCTGAAAAAGAAGGAAAATATCTTTATATTCTTCTATCTTCGCTTCAAACGAATGTTGGTAGAAGCCTTGGAAAGGATATATCAAGCTCCAAGTCCTAAAGCCAAACGTTTGTTACCAAGTGAAATTCTTTTGCAACAAAAAAAATAGAAATAAAAAACGGAGGTTAGTTGTTGATCTACTAAACTGTTTTTCCTTTCTCTTCTTCTTCTTCTTTTAAGAAAGACCGTTGTGGAAATCAAACCGTGAAGATCGAGTATTGAAATCGGTCAAAGAAGATTGGTTGGTGAATGTGGTATAATCAATAATCTTCTTGATTATAATGCACTCTATAATTTATATCTTGCTATCTTTCAAACAATAAAAAAAAATTTTTTTATGAAATTTTAGTATAGCAATCAGGCCGAGGAAAGACGTGTTTAGGTGCGTGTGTGTGTGTGTGTGTGTGTGTGTGTGTGTGTGTGTGTGTGTGTGTGTAGTATATGTGACCTATGGTGTATATACTGTGTGAATGTGGAAGTGGAATCTCGCAGAAGCAGCGAGTGTTATAGGGTGGAAAAAGTAAATTTGACAAAAAAGTATGTAATAATAAATTATATCAAGAAAAAAAAAAGGGGACCCTTCAATGCAGATGGTTATGATACTTGACTACTAAAATAAATCAAGTGCTTATATGTATATGGACGTGTTTAGGTGGTTGGTTGAAAACACTCTTGTAAAAAATTATAACTTTGCTAATTGTAGGCCGAGGAATGCAAGTCTCTATAAACTTGTGAAATGAATTCAAAGGCAGAAAGGAAAGGAGAAAGGAAGGTTATAATTGGTGGAGCAAGTTTGCTTTTTATTTTTTCTTTTCAATTGCAATAGGAACAGTTAAACAGTATGTCTTGCTATGTTCAGTTACAATTTGTAATAAAAGGCTAGCAAAAACAAAAAAATATCAATGCTTTCCTTGTACTATTTATAATCCAGCCCTTTTTGTTCTCTCTTTAGCTTTTCTTGAATTTTTTTTTGGACAAAAGTATGTATTTGGCGTTTTCCAAAAGTTTCTCCCTTACGATTCAACGTAAACGGAAAGGGAGTTAGAGGGATAGAAGGTGAGGGAAATAGAAATGAGGAGTATGTGTCAGTGTTGTTTGTAGTAGTTTGATATAAGTTTGTATATGTTACACAATAACTAGAAGTAAGAAGTATCTAATTCTATATTTATTTTTTATCTTACTGTTTGCTTTCGCACCCTTAAGATACAGAGACACAAACACTCAAATTTTGGGGCTTTTTTTTGCAGCAAGCACAGATTTGCAAAAAGGGTAAAGTCACACAAAGCAATATCCACACTTTAGCCATATCGTTACACAAACATTTACAATATTTACAACTTTTTTTATTTTATTCAAGCGCCTCTCCTATACGAACCGCTACCAATTGTCTATCCGTAATAGCGACAGTCTACCTACCATGGCAAAATTAACAATTCAACCACTTGACAACTCAGCAACTTGACAGCTTGGCAACACAATTTCATATCGTAATTGAAAGAGAAGAGAAAAGGCAAAGTGGTAGTTTGCGAGAAAGAAGATGTGGTGGGCGTCTTGGCAAGACATTCTTGACATTTTTAACCGAGTACCTACATCGTTGAAGAGGAGAGCAAAGAAACGGCAACTAAAAAAAAAAAAAGATAGTGTTCACTGTTTTTCCTATTATAAACAAAGGGGGGAAGAAGGAGGAGAGCATGTCAAGAAACAGTAAGTAATTGTTTTCTGCTTTTTTGATTGGTGCTGATTTCATGGGAAAGCAGGACTTTATACAAGTTTCAAGGTAGCAATAAGGTAAATATGCTGCGGTTTCACTTTTTTTTATTGTGAGTGAGATCCTTTAACACTTTGCATTGCAGTCATTTTGCACTGATAAATCTTACATAGCAGGAGGAGAGACTAAAAAAAAAAAAATGAACAAAAAACAACAAGAGAAGATATGCACTCATGCATCTGCAAATTAAATCACATCACTATACATTACATATCAATTATCTGTAATTTGGGCAAATCTTTATTAGACACACGCTCAGAACTTTGATTCCACCAATATCCTCTGATTTCAGTAATCTTGATAGATAATCTTGTCATATTGGTAATGTTGGTTTTTCTGTCTCTATCTTTGCACTGCTATCAAACCCACACGGAGTGATCACTGATTTTGTCCAAAAACGAAAAAGGAACAATGAAAAGAGAAATGAAGTCAGAAAAAGATATTGAAGGTGAGGGTGCAGAAAAGGTGATGAGCAAACCCTTAAAAAAATTTAAACTGCATATCTTAGTATACTTTTCTAGAATTGTTTTCTTTTTTTTCCTTTTAGTACAGTTTAGATTAGATTACTTGCCATCTCTAAATTCAATTAGCCCTCCGTTATTATCATCTGTGTAGTTATCGTCAAGCAAAAGTGGGCCGTGCATATTATAGATATAGATGAGTGTGATGTAGACTTTTGATAAAACAGAGATAAGTCATGGATTATACCAATTACAAATGTGAAAATCCTTACCGACCTCTCCATCGTTCCTTTCCTTTTCTCCACTTTTAACAGCGACGCAGCGATGCAGTTTCTGTAGGATATGGAGATAAACAAGAGTCGATACTGTTTCTGTACTACAATATTTACCACAGAGATACTGTTATTGTTACCAGCAAGTAATACACAACAACATAAACCTAGAAACTCGAAATTAACGAAAATAAAAAGTGCTTTAGAGAGTGATGTTTGTTTTGGGGATTAAAAAAAAAATATACCCAAATTGGTTGTCAGTGTTACTGGGAGCCTAGGGATCTCATCATGCAAAAAAAGGTGTTTGGTTTGCTGTTACATGTATTTACAATCACTCCCTTCTATTCCACACGGGTTGAAAAAACTTATGTGTTGGAAATCAATTCCTAACTGACCTTATGGTCAAAAACTTCTCTGACTTGCGTTTCAGTTATTGTGAAAACTTATTTTTTATCTCTTTTTTTTATTTTTCTTTTTCTTCTTCTTTGCACTCTTTTGGTATTAAATTCCGCTCTTAGTTTGGAGCCTTAAGCCGAACCTCAATCTTTCTTTTGTGTTCAATTGTTGTTCCTCTCTTTTCCTCCCTTGTGTTTGACATCACGAATCGTCGATAAAGGGAAGGAATTTTGATCTTCATCTTTTCGTTATGAATATACATGGTATTTTCGTATATGCTCTAACTCTTTTTATCCCCTGATTAATCCTGCTTTTCTCATTCTATTGTCGGTTTTATTATTTTTTTTAAAGTCGTAAACAAGTGAAGCTAGAGGTTGATCCTCCCATCTGTCAAACAAAGAATGAAAAACTAACCAGTAAATAGAAATTTAAGTAACTTTTGAAGGAGGGAAAAAAATAAATGAAAATGAAAAATTGGAAAAAAAATAAATATTGATATCACAGGAGGGATATGCACATGAAAAAAAAATAGAAAAAAAGAATTATCATGAAATTCACTCTTTTAATCCACTTTAGCAGGCTGTGTGTGCGGATGCTTTAGATTAGGATCTTCAATTTACTGCGAAAAGAGCTCAAGAGTGTTCAAAAAAATAAAAAAAAATAAAAAAGAGAAAAGAGAAAATACGAGAAATCATCAAAAGGAAATCATCTCTGGGATGAGATTGAGAAATCGAAAATCGAGAATTTGTCATAGGTATCTTGTTGTTGCTAATACACCATTACAGATGTATACAATTTTGTACCTGCAAAGTACCACCACCACAATTAACGTTATTTTCCTTACTTTGTCTGTGATGCTCAACTTTAGAATTCGTAGAAGATCTTTTGTTTTTTCTCTGATTCAGGTCCCCGTTTGTTACTCATAATAATAATATCCCTTCCGTATACAAATAATACACTTTTTTAACCTTTCTTCTCCGCATTCAACTGTTCATTTTGTGGACTCTTTAATTATTTCTTGACTTCCTCTTTGCTCAATTAGCAAAAACGGAATTATCCAACAATAGAAATTGTGAATATATATATTTTTCCAAATTTTTCCAATTCCGTTATTGCTTCACCATATCTCCTGCCCTCCCCAAAGCCAAGCTGAGATTCTCTCAAACAAAACATTATTTACATTTCTTTCGTATAAACTAAACACTAAATTCTGACACTTGAAACAAAACGAGTACAATTTTAAAAACGAGTACAATTTTAAAAATGAGTACAATTCTCAAATTGAGTTCAAGGTCTTTGGCATCTACGATTGAAGGAATAAAACTGGGTAGTATGCATCGCCTACTAATTCCTTATTTTCTCTCTCAAGCTGTCCATCCTTTCGTGTCCACTAAGATTTGCTAAGATCTACCAAGATCTATCAAGATCCACCAAGATCCATTGGCGTTTACAATTATAAGTCAATGTACCGTTATTTTTTATTTTTTTTTTTTTTTTTTTTTTGGGGGGGGGGGATAAAGAGTGTGGGGGGTAGATTCTTATTTTTGTAATTGGGTTGCGAGCCCTCGTCTTTTAAGTCTGTGCAGGTATCCTATTTATCAAAAGGAAAAGCTGGGTATATCTCGCATATGACTCTGTCATTCTTTGCTTAGCCTTTTTCTACACCTACACACAGATTTGATTGCATTTTCCACTGGTTAACTAATGAGTGTACCATTCTAGTTGAGAGATCAAATGTATTGCTTCTTATCTGGTAATGCCCATATCTCTTGTATTGAATATATATATATATATATATATATATATAAGGGGGTATTATTTCAAGAGCAATATATGAGGTATGGTAAGTAACAGCGCATCTCCTCCTGCCAATATTCAGATCTGTTTCGTCGATCTTAATTTCGGTAAAATTAGGACCCTTAATCTCTCCTTTTTTATTTTTCTACAAAGGGTGTCCAGCAATCACCACAAAATGGCTTTTTTTTTCATTTAGTCAACCTAGCAGATACGCAAGGGTATACAATTCGCCGTTGCTAAATTTTCGGCTCCCGTTCCCACTACACCTCTATTTTTTTTAATATCCTTCTTAAACCCTTTTTTTTTTGCACTGGTTTTCAGAACTATTGGAACCCTCGAAACTGTGGAAAAAAAGTATTTTCTTTCCACCCCCCACACACACACTTCTTTTTGTCGAGTCTCCGGCTCATTGAAAAAGTGGATAAAAAATGGGATTGTCAACTTTGTAATGCTTCTTTTGCTCACACGAATTTGCTTTAGAATTAATATTAGCTGGCGAGGTTTCAACCAGTTAGCTGTATCGTGACGTAAACAAATGTTTTAAACAACAGGTCCAATAAGCTTAAGCACTAATTTCGATGTACTTTTCTTTACAAATCTAAACAACGTAGATTTAAAGAGTATCGTCGATCCCAATTCGCCCTTCACGGGGGGCTAACCCTTTTTTTTTTTTCTTTTCTTTTTCTACAGATACAATTTGTTTCCTTTTTCGGTTTCTTCGAATAGGTAATCGCCGCTTTAGGTTACTAGTTGACTCCCACAACCACCCATATGCTATATTTTCCTTGTACAATTTTTGGATAGGCGCTGCAGAACTCTTCCTTTTTGCGCAAGATAAAATTACATAACAACAAAATCTATAATTACCTATTATCACATCTCATTTTTCTCGACACTACTTTGCAACAATAAATGATGATCCTCAATTGAGGTGGTAGACAATAAAGGCTCAAGCTATGTTGTTACACAATTGTATTTCTGAGACTGCATCACCTCTTTCCCTGAGAGCATTAATCTAGAAAAGCATTGGCAGCAGCAGCTTGTTAAAAAAAGTAAACAAACGTTTTTCAAAAGAAAATCATATTTACGAGGCTCTCTTGCCAGCTTAGGTACAGAAGAAATAGAAAGAAATGAAAAAAAATAAAAAGTTAAGGCACACATAGAAAAGATGTAAATGAGAGAGAGAGAGAGAGATGAAGGTGGATACTAATACCATATATGATGCACAGTTGAAGTAATATACTCTTCACTCTTCTTACTGATAGTTTCGAGTTGAGATGGAGAGTGTGTAGAGGAAGGATTCTCTGTGAAAGTGGACTACTTGAATTTGTAGACAAATGCCAAGTTCATTATCCATTAGCCCAATAGTTTGTCATTAGAGTAGATTCAAAGAACACGGTATTATCTGCGGAATTGTGAAAGTTTTTGTCATGAACGGCTTTCTTCAGGCCTTATGGGGGGTAAGGGGGTTCAAAACATAGTAGGCTATCAATCTGATACTGACCTCCAGTCCAAGTGACATCACCAATGGCACAGATCATAGGCCCCATGCGCACCTTATTATTTTCAATCTACTTTAAGCATCGATACAAATAAAATAGAACTGTTAATTGACACAAAAAAGAATAATGATTTAAATATTTTGCACCTAAACCCGCTTTTCATAAATCGCTACCAACCGGGTTTGAAAGTAAGATTTCAATGAAGAAAATGAAAAAAAAAAAAATGAAAAATAGGATCTTGGGAGTGGGTAATATGAACAATTGGCTTTTCTTAAACTAGGCTATGTAGCTCAGGGGAGTGCCAACCACTTTACTTCTTTGTAAAAAAAAATACAGTGTATTTTCACTGCCTAAAAAATGAGATCCCTTTTGGCAGTTCCAGAGACTCTACAAATTGTTTGAGAATACACAGTAGTGCTTCTATCGATCTAGCTAGCCGAACAATGAAAGTTCGATATCTATATAGACTTTGCAATGGTAGTGGTAACCAACAACAATTTTATTTCTTTAGGATAAGATGGTAGCGCGTGGTTTTTGCACAGTCGTTACTGTAATCAGTGGCAACACCTTGCTCACCATAAATATTAAAGAAATTGACTGCCAATTGTAAAAGAGTGAGGAAAAAGAAAACTGAGAAAACAACAAACTTTAATACAGAAAGGTTAATGACCTGAGTCAAAACAAATTGAATTGAACTTGTTTGCATCATTTGGTGATCTGCATATTAGTGCATTTATCCAATGACTATTCTTCATTCAGTTCTTCTGTAGGCACAAGAATGACACTCAACCGGGATAAATCGGTGGATTAGATAGAATTAACTTTAGTTATTTGCTAGAATTAACTTCATTTATTTGCTAGAATTAACTTCATTTATTTGGTTTTTTTTTAGACTGTATTTTATGCTAATAATTCACCAACAGAAAAAAAAAAAGATGAGACCACGATTGATGTGCAATAGCAAGACAGTATTAAACTTACAACAAGGGCCCCAAGGTATAGACAAGGGCCCTAAGGTATAGGCAATGGACCTGAACCGTAGGCAATGGCGAGTTCTGATAATCTACAAACTAGTATACACTTGTAGAGGTACCCCTAAGTATTTGATATGGAAATCTTTATTCTAAAGATCAACTAGCCAAGTCTTTGCCTCCCCCCCCCCTCTCTCTCTTTTGACCATAGAAAAATTGTAATGCTTACTTCAAATATCTAACCCCCCCCCCCTGTAGCTTTCCTTACGCCATCAAGAATAGGCTTTAGATGATGTAATTGATTGATATGTACCTATGTTTCAGAAATACGACACAAAATTTGAAAAGTGGCAAAAAAAGAAAAATAAAAAGTAAACTATAAGAAAAGAGAAGTTTATATGAGAGCTTTCTCAAAAAAAAACAACAAAAAATAACATGCTTCCCTTTCGACTTGTATTAGAACAATATTTAAAGTGACTGGACTGATTTAGAGCTTTTTCATTTTAGTTATGTTATAATGAAGGAGAGCGATAAAAACAAAAGAAAAAAGACAAAAAAAAAAACACAAGAACAAGGCTAAGGGATTCAAGAGGGAGAGTGTGACTTTTAATCTCATTATTAGACGAAAAAGGTATATCAAAAATATCTAAAGTTTTATTCTTTCACATTGTTTCACTTTTAGTTTGCAATTTGAAGAGATAAATTCAGTGGGAATGTATATTTCTATAACCTCTTACACTTGTACACTTTCTCCAGTTGCTGCTCTTCAAGTTTCCTCTATTTTTTATTATTTGCCTTAAGAGAGAGGTTTATTAAGATTTACGTGGCGCAAAAAATGAAACTCAATTTACGGAAAAGTGATTGACCGATTGAGAAATATTAATGGATTAACGCGCTACCTTTCTTCGTAATCTCTACTGTTTTTAGATCTTGTTTTCTCCGTAAATTACATGCTTTTTCTGTTGATTACTAAAATACAAAAAAAAAAAAAAAAAAGGACAGAGGCAAACAGGGCGAGCACCAACCGTAATCTTCAAGACTGGTGGCGGTATCATTGCAGTTACCATTGCTATTGTTTTCATTGCTATTGTTCTTATTGACATTGTGTTTTTTAATTAAATTACTAAATGTGGTACTGGGACATATCGGAATTATGACAAACGGTTGGCTTATAGTTTTTTTTTTTTGTTTCTTTTTTCTTTTTTCTCTTTTCTTTTTTAATGCTCTCTTAACTACATTATATGCACCTAATACGATTGACACCTCTTACATCTCAGTTGAGAAGGCCATAAAGGCGGATTGGACACTAGGACGTGACCAGATTATATTGTCATTTCAACTAGCGTCAATCTACCCCAGTTTGATTATTCTGTATGTTTGTGTGTGTGGGGGGGGGAGAAGAAAGATTATTAAACATAGCCCTACGATCAAACTCACCAAGCTACAATCACCAAACAACGATTAACAAAAAGCTCATCAAGCTACGATTAACAACAAGCTCACCAAGCTACGATTAACAACAAGCTCATCAAGCTACGATTAACAACAAGCTCACCAAGCTACGATCAAGTTCCCACTTGGTGTGTAGAAAGAGGAAATATAATTAGAAGTTGAGTACTTTGTTTGCTGCAATTTCATGTCATGTTTGGTCATGTGTGATTTATGGTGTGGTTACCTCTAATTTGATAAAGATTTGATAACAAAAGTGAAAAAGTAATCTTAGATATAATCAAAAAAATGGCGAGTTTTCTCTCTTACTCATTGTCTGATTTTTTTATTTATTTATTTGTCTTTAATTAACTGTTTTGAATATTGTCTGATTATTTCCAACTTGTTTGTTTTTCCTTTGTTTCAAAGCTCTGAGGTTATCCAGTGTCGTGTTTTAATTTTGTTTTTGCCTTCGTCAAATTTTTTGTGACACTGACCTCAATTTTTTGTAGAGATGGGATTTTTTCTTTTCTTTTTTGGCTTTTTTGGCTTTTGCAGATTTTTATTTTTTTGTTTTATAGGAGGTAGTGCAGTTTTTATTGATTGTTTGGTTACAATTAGTTGATTTTCGCATCTGGTAGCGAGCGGAAATGGTAGCAGCGAAATATTAGCGGATGAGTCTAATGATAAATAGTTTATATAAGAAAAAAAAAAAAAAAGAAAAAAGAAAAAAGAAAAAAGTCATATACCGGCTAATAGATCATACCGGCTAATAGAGGTTGGGGTATTAAGAGTCAGCTAATACTCTTTTAAACCCTGCGATTAGTAGTGATGACAATTGCTGTCGTAGAACAATAATGTCATTTGTAATAAAATCTGAGTCAGTTTACTACTAGATTAAAAACTGTTTTACAAATTACCAAATACACTTGTTTTTTTTGTTTTTTTATTTATTTATTCTTTTCTTTCTTTTTTTCTGTACTACATAAACTCAATCAGCGTTGTTCGTCATTGCCATCACTTTTTGATAATACAACCCACAGATACTACAACTGTAACTCCTACTACTATCACTACTACTACTACTACTACTACTACTACTGCGGCTACTCACCACTACTGCTTGTAACTACTACCACTACTGCTTGTAACTACTACCACTACTGTTTGTTACACCTCCTGTTTGTTACTACTGCTCCTCCTACTATTTGCTCTTCTTACTATTTGCTCCTCCTACCATCAGATTTCAGTCTAAATTGAATTTTTGGTTTTTTTTTTTTTTTTTTTTTTTTTTTTTTTTTTTTTTTTTTTTTTTTTTTTTTTGGCTCGTTGCGTCTTCGTGTTCGTGTTCTTTTACTTTTACTGTTTATTATATTTCTATATTTATTTTAATTGTTGTATTCACTTGGTGTGTGTCTCTCTTTTTTTTTTTTTTTTTTTTTTTTTTTTTTTTTTTTTTTTTTTTTTTTTTTTTTT
>NW_026055436.1:65328-69470 GCF_023343755.2 Lodderomyces oxycetoniae | reverse complement strand
TTGATGCTAATGGTATCTTGAATGTTTCCGCTTTGGAAAAAGGTACTGGTAAGACTCAAAAGATTACAATTACCAACGATAAAGGAAGATTATCCAAAGACGAAATCGAAAGGATGGTTAACGAAGCTGAGAAATATAAAGAAGATGACGAGAAGGAAGCTGCTAGAGTTCAGGCCAAGAATGGATTGGAATCTTATGCTTATTCATTAAAGAATACTATCAACGATGGTGAGTTGAAAGATAAGATTTCTGCAGAAGATAAGGAGAAACTATCGAAAGCAATTGACGAAACCACTTCTTGGTTGGATAGCTCGCACTCTGCATCAACTGAAGAATACACAGACAAACAAAAAGAATTGGAGTCTGTTGCAAACCCAATCATCAGTGGTGCTTATGCTGCAAGTGGTGGTGCTGGTGCTGGTGCTGGTGGTATGCCCGGTGCTGGAGGTTTCCCTGGTGGAGCCCCAGGCGGTGGATCAGCCCCAGGCGGTGCTTCATCTAGTGGCCCAACTGTGGAAGAAGTTGATTAGATTCATGGCTTTATTGTGCAATAATATTAATGTAAGTTCTGTTTCTTTTTTTTGGTTTTTGTTTAAGAAGTTCGAAACGTGGTTCTTTCTTTCTTTCTCTCTCTCTCTCTAACTAACTAACTATCTTTCTCTATATGTATTCACTAGCTATACAGAGTAGGCAACCAGCAACCCAGTTGCCTATTAAAATGGATCCGATTTTCCTATCAAGCACCCACCCATTTCGCGAAACGCCAATACACAATACCAGCATGTTCCAAAACAATGTAAGAAAACCAATGGAAAGAGGTTTGGTTATTTTCAAATAAAGATGATCACCGCCAATAATTAGTCCATTCAACCCCAATGAACATAACGCAAGCAATGGTCCACCAAAACACGCTGAAAATGCCATAATTGGAAAACCCATACGAGCAACTGCGTAGTTTGTTGCAAAGTCTCCAACTGAATTCCCTACGGCAAATAATGTAATTCCTAATATATCATCGCTGAGATTATACACTGTTGATAGCACTTGTAGAATATTGATTATCTCCGAAGCTATAATTGAAATCCATGTAATTGGTACGAAAAATCCTAGAAATGATGCGAAATAATTTATCCACTCGATGCGTTTCGCAAATGATGAGCTTGATTCAATAGTAGGGGGGTATAAGTAGTAGCACGCGTAAGAAATAAATGCAGAAATTATTGGCAGTATGAGAAACGGTAATTTCGTGTAGGATGAAACTAGAATTGTAGAGCCAATAAATGTCTGGACTATTAGTAGACGCCTGTCACTTGAATAGTCAAACAATTCGTCAACTGGCTCTGTCTCTGTATCGGAGGAGGATTTCGAAAAACTTCTCACTGGAATGGATAATTTTAGTAGAATTCGAATTGGAAGTTGCACTATGATTAAGACTCGTTCTAAAAGGACCTTTTCGTTAAAATTATTGTACAACTCTGGGCAGATAATGCTCACCAATTTACTCCAATCATCGTGATCATCGTGATCATCGTGGATGTTTCCTGATAAATCTGTCGACAATGGTCTTTCATCGCTCAATTGAATTGTTCCTGTTAGATTTGAATATGTAGATAAGTCTTTCATCAATTTCTTCAATCCGTAGTTTCCAATATTATTAACATCATTATTGTCCATATCGTCTGAAAACAAGTTTTCTCTTCCTAAATCAATATCGTCTATCGTAGGTAATCGTGCCATTCTATCAAGATAGATGTCATCAATCTGCTGGTTCAAAATACCACTTCCAATACCACTTCCATCTCCAGCTCCACCTCTAATTCCAGCCTCTGCATAGTTTCCCCTTAATCGTTGATCACGCAAAACAGCTTGGACTCTGGACTTTTGCATTCGATGTGAATAAATAGCAATTGTGACATAAATAATATATATAGTGATCAATGCAACACATACTGGCCACTTCAATTGTTGCGAGACCAAACTTATCGTGATTAGTAAATAAACCATTAGGTACATAATCACATCTGTACCAAAAAGTGCCCGTGGTATTTCAAATGGTTTCATAACACCTATACAACCAACAACAAAACTACTCACAAACAACGAGGCACCGATCAATTCGGAGACTGCCAAGTTTATCAGATCAATTTTGATGGCTTGGTAAGTACTAAAGATATCCGGCGAACTATTACCAAATGCTAGTAGTGTCAACCCAGCTAGATTATCGGGGATTTTCAAATATACTTTTGAAACTGTATGCAAGTTGGGACATAGGTAATCCAGTGCCGTGATACCCAATGAGAAAAACAAAATGATTAGGGAGATCCCTATTGGAACCAAACCAAAACCAAAACCGTTAAGGAATTTGAAGTGACAATAATATAGACGATAGTAATTGATAATGCTTTCCTGTTCCTTGCAGTGTTCTTTCACAAATTGGCATTGTTCAAGAAAAGGTTGGTTGGTTACCTCAGAGCACTTACTTTGCAAGCTCGAGTTCTCACTACCTTCAAATGCATTTATTGCAATATCATTTCCAGTATCCGGAAATGCCAGTAGAGCTAACGGGAAACCCAAAACATAAAGTAGTAATACTAGACACTTTACCATAATCTTTGGTATTTTCAAGATAAGACATAAAGTGCAAAGTTTTTTTCTTACTAAATCTATAATCAAACTTGGTAAATACAGAATCAATTTGAAGAAGTGAATAAAAATAGAGCATCACTAAAAATAGACTATCACCAAAATTAGACTACCACCACATCTTCACTACAAAATAGAAAACATGTACCATTGATCATTGCACCACCTCCCATACGGACGCACGAAGGCAAAATCCTTAGAAATGAAACAAAAGTTCATCCAACAGATGAAGTGCTGCACCCAAGATCAATTGTTAACTTTTACTTTCCAGTCCATCGCTAAAGAAAAAGCTTCGAAAAAAAAAAAAGAAAAAAATTCCAATTTTTTTATCAAAGAGTTCTACAACAATATTCGAAATGGTCATGGGTCGAGAATGCCAAAACTATGGATTCAACCTCAAAAGAATGCTTTTACGTTGTGGATGGCTGTGAAATTTTGCGTTAAAGAAAGAAAGAAAGAAGAAAAGAAAAAGAAGTAGAAGTTGTATGCAATTAATTTGGATTGTTTTTTTCACTTATATAGTGAGCGATGAGATGAGATGAGATGAGGTGACAAGTACACGACCCATAGAGTATGTTTTGTAGTAGAGAGCAGAGAGGAGAGGAGGCAGATGTAGCAGATGTGGCAGAGAGTAGATTTAGCGGAGAGCAGATTTAGCGGAGAGCAGATTTAGCGGAGAGCAGATTTAGCGGAGAGCAGAGGCTTACACTTTCAACTTGTTTTATCAATTGTTCGATTTGCGTATCTATATACAAGATGAGATGGCGCTGGAGCAAAAATCAGAGTAGTGAGTAGTTATCTCTACTCTTGTCTCTCTTTCGACTAGACTCGCTTTGCTCGTCTAGTCATCAGATTTACTCTTCAATTTTTGCCAAAATCTCTTTATCAGAGAACAACAAAAACTCTTCATCTCCAACTTTAATTGGATTTCCACCAAAGGAAGGTAACAAGACTTTATCACCTGGAGCTACAGAAACTGGGATGACTTGTCCTGTAGTTGCATTGGTTATACCAGGTCCCGTAGAAATAACTGTAGCCTGGTTCAATTTCTCTTGGTTCTTCTCTGGAATGTAAAGACCACTTGCAGTTTTAGTAGCTGGCTTTAATCTTTGAACCAAGACCCTGTCAAACAAAGGTCTCAAAGCTTGAGCAGATTTCAACAAAGATGACTTTTGCATAAATTGTTAGTCAATCCCAATTCACACAACTCATTACCTACAAGGTTCCTTGTTTTGCACATACCATTTTGCTGTGTTCTTTTTTTTTTTCTTGTAGTTACTGGTTAGCGAAATGGTGAATTAAAACTATACTATACAAGCTTTTGATTCCTTATGTATACTTTTTTTTTCTCACCATCATGGAATGCGCTAGAAAAACTCATTTGACTTAATGAGCCAAGCACGACCCGACACGACCAACACGACACTATCGAGCGAAGCGAGATAGTGGAATAGCACTGACTGACACTATCGAGCGAAGCGAGATAGTGGAATAGTACT
>NW_026055436.1:0-65043 GCF_023343755.2 Lodderomyces oxycetoniae | reverse complement strand
CTCGATAGTGCTCTCCACTCGATAGTGCTCTCCACTCGATAGTGCTCTCCGCTCGATAGTGCTCTCCACTCGATAGTGCTCTCCACTCGATAGTGCTCTCCCTTAATTCAAGTATCTGTCTAATGGCTCTCCCAATACCTTCTCTATAACCCTTACTAGACCCTCTCTCACTTCCAACTCTACCGCCTCGTCATCATCCTCTAATAACTCCGAAACGTGTGGTACCAAAGTGGGCAAGTACGGCAACCACCTCTCTCCCAATTTTTGGTATATGTTCTTCAATACTCGAATTGTCCACAACTTTGTATCCTTCAGATTCTCATTATCATACGAGATGAACTTTATCAATCCTTTCAAAACAATCTCGTTATATTCATTTGAAGAAACATCGGAAACAAGCGAAGAAATGGCCTTGACTAAGAACTTACCAATTGGATCTTCAATGTTTTGCAATTGGTCTAGCAATGGTTGGCAAATACTTTCGAACTTCCCTTGCTGGGCCCAATATTCATCTTGGTCAAAATTGAAGGATAATGATAAGGAAATCAAAATGATTCTTCGCAATGTAGTATCCTTGAGTTGCCCCTTTGCAAATTGTTCAAGACTCGATGATGTAGTATCAATCAAATAGGAATAATATGAAGTTACAATACTCTTTAACAGCTCTTGAAGCTTATTGAAAAACCGGTAAAAAGATAACAAACGCGATGTATAGTTGATCTCCATTGTTCCACCTTCACCTGTACTAGCCCAACGAACCATACTGGCAAATAATGGCCGGAAGCTCTTATCGTTAAGCTTCATAACGTAAGCAATAGCGCAACTATGAAACGAGCTCTCAATCCTATGGATTGTATTCTGGTCAAATTTGTTGTTGTTGTTGTTGTCCTGGCAATACTCTCTAAATTCAAAAGCGTTAATTAGCCACTTTGTAAATTGAGAAGCTTGCAGGATCGCCTCACTCTTCTCCAACTTGTCAATTGCAGATTGCATAGTATTCAAGAAAAGACCAATACTGGCTGGATTATTGTTCTGATAAAAGCCTTTGTTCATCCAAATGTTACACAATGATTTCATGGTTTGGCCAATTTTCATGCGTTCGATTATCAAATTCAAAAATGATGATTTCACGTGGTTTTCAACAAGATTACTATTCAAAGCGGTAAGCAACAAGGAGTCCAAACTAGTAACCATAAAAGAAGGCATCTTTTTGATGTAACACGAAAGGAGTAACAATACCGCTTCTTGAATAAGTTTTGAACCTTCTTCATCTTGTTGGGATTCTATCGTTGACTCCCAGATCTTTAACGTAGGAGTGATTATTTTAGGAAACAATCCCAAAGTTTTTATTCCAAGTACTTTGACAACACTGATTATGCTGCTAATTGAAGCAATAATAATTTCAGTTTGATTGCTCAATAAACCACATTGAGATGTTATCACTCCAAGCGCCTCGATCAAGAAAGAAGACAAGCTAGCAGTTATAAACCCGGTATCTTGGGCAGCGCTGCTGTCAATCTTAAGCACGATAATAGCAAATGCATTCAAATAAGCCTGCTGTAATTCTGGATCAATATTCTTGCTTATACCTTTCAACAATACCTTTAACAAATCTTCAACAATGACACCAAAACCTTTCTTAAAACTAATCTCATTTTCAAACTTTCTGGCAGACAAAATGGCATAATTTTTGGCTACTTTGATTGAGGTATTATCACGCAACTCATCCACATCTAAATAATTGACAATTGACTTCACAAAATCCAATATTGGTAACAAGTTTAACAAATTGCTCAAGAGAGTAAACAATTCTTGACATATTGCATAGTTCTGATGAACTGTCGAAAAGGTGTCCAACTCTGCCAAGGTAAAACTTGTCATGTGCCTAACTCTACCTAATATCAAATCTTTGCTTGACGACTTTGTCTCCTCGTTTTCTTCTTCCTTTTCCTTCTCCTCCTCTAAAACCATGGCAATCTTGCTCTTGAGTGATAGTATATCATATTTGGAAGAGTCAGCACGTATAATTGCATTAAAATATTTAAGCAATGACAATCTCGTTCTAATCAATTCCTCATTGGTGAGACTAATTACCGAGCTACCAAAGATGGGTCTTGATCTCAATGCATCGAACTCCTTTGAATTTGGTTCTAATTGATGATCGGGGAAAACCTTGAGAAGATCACAAAACTTAGCGAATCCTTCCAATTGATCATCTGCTGAGAAGGTTTTTAAATAAAGTTCCATAAAAGCCACTATGTCATCAGCCTCGGTTACTCTTTTCCGGATAATACTGGCTTGAGAATACTGCTGACCCAATAAATATATAACAAGATGCATTGATTCAGATGGCTTTAACGTTTGTGTTAAAGCTACAAAAAGCTTAGCCCTCCGATGACTAGGTATATGCTGAAACGCAGCGGTGAAACTAGTCAATAAAAATTCAATTTCCGAATTAATTGACCCGGAGCTGTTCAACGCCAAAGCAGGAATAACCTTGGCAACCGTCTTTTGTAATGCATCGTTGGAAAACTCGTCGTCTTGTCTAATTGTGTGGGCACCCATAAATGTGAAAATAGGCATAACTGAATGTAATATTATTTCGGGAGCAAAAGCCGCCAACTCAGATATAACCAATAGCAATCTGTTCTGAACTTGAGGTGAGCTCGAGCTTCTAATAGAGTTTACAATCAAGTCTGCTCTAACAGAATTAGAATCAAACTTAAAGCCACCCTCGTTTTTCTTCATGCTTGTGATATTCAAAAGCATACAAGTAGCTAAAAGCTCCTGGGTGTACAAAACGGGCAAATTCCCATCATTACCTAAAGAATCCAAATCTGCTAATATTTTAAATAACACTTTTAATAACCTTGGATGTGCAACACTTGGCTCGGTACGCAAGTGTATCTCCAATACTTCCAATAATAAAGATAGTTTTTTAATATGAAGTGCAGCTAAAAGGTTGACGTCTGTTTTTGCCATTGCTTGTCTAGTTGAGTTTGAAGAGCGTCTTCTCCGTTTAACAAGTCCCTGCTCCGGCATTTGATCGCCAATTTGCACATTTTCAAGAGCTTGCAAAAACACCTCAAAGGGTATGCGAAGCAGTTGCAACGTCATCATTGGATCAAATCCTTCAAATTCATCGTTTACCATCATTTCGAGCAATTTATTAACAATTGTTAATTTTGCCTCTGTAGTCTTGAGAAACTCAAAAACTTGTAAAATCCGATCGTTGCTTATCACCTGTAATCCACTGCTGGACTCCAAGCCTTGACACAACCAAGTCGCTTCTTTTAATGATTGTTCTGAAGTGCACTTTCTTCCTCCTCCTACAAGGCCAACAAGAGATGTTTCAACAAGCTCGAAATTGTCAATTTTACAATCGTTTGCTTGTGAAATCCAATCTGCTCTTTTCTTGAAATAGTTTTCAACGTCGCCACCATCGCCCCAAAAATAGCTTCTTTCATTTCCTCCGTTCTTGTTCAAGCTGGCGCAAACTGCCCATATTTTTGATTTGAAAACAACTGGCAAAAATGTGAGGGAACATTGGTTCAAAATAAACATTTCGTACAATTCTCCAAAATTCTTCTTGTTCACTTTTACTTCGAATATAGATCTGAACATTTGAGTCACTTTACTTTTCTCAAAAATGACATCATCAAAGAAAGAGCCATTCTCCAAAAATTCCATCAATCTCATTGCATCTTGTGGAAGGAGTATCTTTTTATCAACAATTGTTCCATAAATTTCTGTTTCTCCGAATAGAGTGGTTTTTGTTTTCTTGTTTTTGTGAAGTTTAGTTGTAATACCACTAATAACGCGGATAACATTGGATATACCACTCCTAACGGATTTCAATTCATCACTAAGCCCCATCAAAAGAAGTGGAAGTAACAAGTAAAAATCGGTCCTACCGTCATCTAACTCCTTTAGTTTAATCGATATCACTCTAAGAGTGGTGAGTCGTATGACGAGTGGTATAGATTGAGTGAAAATTACCCTAATCATGAAGCTCATTCCCGCTGCTGAGCTCTGGAACACCTTATGGACAAAAAGTTGTATTGTAGGCCTTTGTGAAGAGACGCTGGCAGATGAGCATATTTGACAAAGTACAGAGGACAACTGATTAAATTCCAAATCGTTCTTTGACTCAAAGTAAGTTGGAGCAACTGCACTAATCCCGTTAAAGTCAAATTTTTCAACTTTTTCTTCAATGGGCGCTTCTGTGCTAATATCCTCAACAGCACCAAAGTTGCTCTCATTATAGTTATCGCTATCATTGTCCTTTTGACTTAATGTGCACTGAAGTTTCAACTCCAAATCACTAATCTTTACTCCTCTGGAAAAGAGGATCTCTTGAAATACTTTTTCATTTGCATTTATCAACGTTTTCACAATTCCAACCACTATATCTCTGTTTTCAGTAATATCTCGATCCAATATAAAATCATTTACAAGTTGTGAGATAAACTTCAACAAACTGGCATTGTCTTTCACGTTTGTCAATGCTAACAACTCCTGAGATTGCTCACATGGGAAAACGTTGCCAAAATAAGATGCCAAAAATCTGTCCTTTTTAAAAGAGGGAAATTGCAATTGTTTAATAACCTCGAGCATTTCCTTGTTTGGTTTTAATCTTTGCAAGCTTGGTGCTGTTTCAAAAGCACTTGAGTTTGATCCCCAAAGTTGAACCAAAACAGTGACTGTTTGTTTGAGTAGTGATGGTTTCAGTGTGTCAACATCGTCAAGGATTGACGTGGTTATTGTGTTCAAAACCTCAAAACTCAACGGTGCGACAGAAGAAAGAACTGCTAGCAGTGAGTAAGCACTTAAAATCAACTCGGACTTTGAGCAAGAGCGTCCTGTGTATGATGACAATAATATGGTATCCACTGTCTTTAACACCACTGGGATCAATGTTTCATTTAAGATTGCATTGTCTTTTGCGCGTGCTGCAATCAATTGAACCGTGATTGATAAATAGAATACCAATTGATTTTTATAAATGGTTTGATTTCTCACCTGTTCGTCCAAGAACAGAGAGTAAAAACTGTACAATAAATTGTCATTATAAAATGCTCTGAATATGGTTTGCGATGTTGGGCATTTTAGCAAATCTTTAAAAGTAACTAGCCATTCAAAAATGGGGGGGAAATTCTGCTTGGGAATTACATTCAAAATTTTGATAAACACCAGATGTTGATAATATGGTAAAGCCGTAAGTATGATATGCTCAGAATTGTGTATATTTGCTTGGAACCTTCTCACCAACCATTCTGCTGCTTTCAAAGCCGACGTGAAGGAATAAAATGGCCCAAGTAAGGTGAAGAAAGCAGCGATATTCTGATCAAGATGGGTAATCGCATCTTGAGTTTGCACATTCCTGTCGAAATTTACCGAATTTTGGGAAAAAAGCGATGCTTTAAACTTGTTGAATCTAGAGTCCAACTCACACAACTCTTGCAATCCTTGAAGCGAAATTTCATAGATGTATTCATAATCTTGTGTAGATGCAACTTTTGGATCAAAAATTAATGAACGAGAATGGATCTTTGACCTCTGTTGCCTATTCAAAGCTATCGAAGAGCTTTTCTCGCTTAGCGTCTTTAACTGTGAAGCTAAACTCGACATGGCCACAAGAAATGGGTTTGGGTAAATGGGTATAAGATCAAAAGTATATGCTATATATGTATATATTCATTTTTTTTTTTTTTCAGCTCATCTCATCTCATCTCATCTCTTTGCACCATGAGATGAGATGAGTAGACTAGCGAGCGAAGCGAGCTAGTGGAGCAAGAGTGACTAGAGATACTAGCGAGCGGGGCGAGTTAGTATCTCTAGTCACTCCTGTTCCGTCACTCCTGCTCCACTAGCGAGCAGAGCGAGCTAGTGTTGATAGTCACTCCTGCTCCACTAGCGAGCAAAGCGAGCTAGTGTTGATAGTCACTCTTGCTCCACTAGCGAGCAAAGCGAGCTAGTGTTGATAGTCACTCTTGTTACATCACTCCTGTTACATCACTCCTGTTACATCACTCCTGTTCCGTCACTCCAGCTCTACTAACTCGTTTCGCTCGTTAGTGTTGCATCACAAATGGATTCAAAGCTGTATAAGAAGCTGGAAACTATCACATTTTGGAATTACTTTGAAAAGTTAATGGTTGATTAAGCAACACTCAGTAGCTTGTCGCAATACTATCGAGCAGAGCGAGATAGTGTTATTAGTTATTGGTATATTTTATTTAGGTTCTCTTTATATGCTCACATCACTAACGAGCGATGGGAGTTAGTGGAGCAGGAGTGACCAGAGTCACTAACGAGCGAAGCGAGTTAGTGGAGTAGGAGTGACCAGAGTCACTAACGAGCGAAGCGAGTTAGTGGAGTAAGAGTGACTACAGACATGGAGGAGTGACTACAGACATGGAGGTGTGACTACAGACATGGAGGTGTGACTACAGACATGGAGGTGTGACTACAGACATGGAGGTGTGACTACAGACATGGAGGTGTGACTACAGACATGGAGGTGTGACTACAGACATGGAGGTGTGACTACAGACACTAGCTCGCTTCGCTCGTTAGTGTCATAAGTCCTCAATTGTCCACCTGTTATGCAAAATAGTTGTCCTTTTCTCGGCAAGTGTTTTTAAACGGGTGCAACCAAAGCAACTAATCAGATGTATATCTAAGAGATGGAATAACTAGCTTTGGATGAACCAAAGTAAAAGAGGGTTGCTATCTTAATCCCAGGAAGAACCACAAACTATCCTTGTACAGAACCACAAACCATCCTTTTATTTAGAACCACAAACCTCTATCAAGAGCTTCATATCGCCAACAGAGACATATCAATAAGAGCAAGAGCGTAATTCTAAATTAATGATATGAGTGATATAAAAGGAGAGAAGAGCTGTACTAAAAAGGTCTAAATGTGAATAAAATCTTTTCTTTTTTTGGGTGCAAAAAAAAAATCAACTTTGCTCAATGAGCAAAGTTGATCAACAAAAAGGAACTTGCAAAGCTCTGAACCAAGCATATGTTGCTATTACCATATGCACGTATTGTATATCTCTAAGAAACTGGATAAAATTTCTTACTAGTATTGTTTCTAGACTAGATACTAGCATTGTAAAACTGTTTAACTCCCTCGTCATACCCTTGGCTCCATTCCCAATCATATTTCAGTGATCCCTTTGAAGAAATTTCTTCTTGGAGTCTGGCACGTTTGAGAGCTTCCTTTCTACCAATTCTGGACCCGTTAAACTTGGCAAATGAATCTGCATCTTTCCAACCAATACTAAATCCATCCTTGTACAATTCAGGCTGGTACTTACCATTGGGGTCTTGCTTTTTCCAGTAATCTACATGTCCATTGTAAGCATTACCCAAGGCTTGTTGGAATTGATCATCTGATGGTTTTTTTGTTGGCCTGGAGAATGGTTGAATTGCACCCTTATCGGTCATGGTTTTAAAGTCCCATTCACCGCCATTACCAGATTGGAACTTAAAAGTCCAAAAATAAGATCCACATGCCCTTTCGTTAAATAATTTACATTGTGTTTGGCCATATTTCTTAACTTCATCATCTCTATTTGATCCACCTGCCTTTTCCCAACTTTGGGTGTCTAATACACATGACCATTCGCCAACCATTAAATCGGCACCACTACCATTATCAGTTAAGTTGGTCAATACATCACCGTTAAGATCATCAATGATTTGTTGAGGTGACTTGGCCTTATCAGCATCGGAGAAACATCTGTAAACATGGTCATCAATAACAACACCAATATATCCGTCGTCGCCTTGTTCGTCTTGTACCCATTTCACCCATTGGTCTGGCCACCAGCCGTCGGAGATAATAACAGGAACTTGCTTATTGTTTTTCCTTATCTCGCTGATACATGCAGCATAATAGGTTTCTTGTTTCTTGGCAGGATTGGCAAACCCTGCTTCATTGTCAACCTGAATTCCGGCAATGTTTTCGTAACTTTTTAAATCATTTGCAATCCACCCCATCATTTTAGCCATTGATACTTGAGCTTTCTCATCAGACCAGAAATCTCCCGATCCCGATTCTCCAGAGTGGCCCGCGTTATTTGCGCCACCTGGAAGACCATGGATATCAATGATCACGGAGATCTTATTCTGCAATGCAACTTCAACATACTTTTGCTTGATAATAGTCCAAGCATTGGAGTAAACTTGCTTGAATTTTTCAAACTTGAAACCACTAGTAAAACTGCCACCATCAACGTGCCAATATCCAATTGGCAATCTAATCGATGTAACTTGATTGTCAGCCAACCAGCTCCAATCCTCAGAGGTTACAAAATTGTTCCAATGGTTTTCAAACTTGCTTCTCGTGTCATTAACCCCATTCTTAGCAACAAGCGAGGAAACAGCATCTAGCTCGGTATCTCCACCGGTCTCGGCAAACAAATCGTGGAAAATCCATTTTTCCAAAACAAAACTAGAACCAAAATTGACACCATAATTCAATCTCGATTGGTAGATTTGTGCTATTGACGGTTCCTTACCTGAATCAACTGCTGGCGCAGCATCAGGTATATTGGACCCTTTACTTTTCAACTTTAGCTTAGAAAACGCCTTCTGCATCGATACCAGAGATAATAGAGAGAGACTCAAAAAACAAAGTTGCTATAATACTCTAAACTAATTAGTGTGATTCCACACAATTACTTTTATACTTGAAAAAAATAAGGGGTTTTTTTTTACTTGGTTCTTAATTGTTGAAATTGGATTGCTCTCGATATGTTTTCTCGCAAAAGGCTGTCTATCCTATCGGCCCTAAAATTTTTTTCTCACTAGCCACAACACTAACGAGCGAAGCGAGTAGACACACAACACTAACGAGCGAAGCGAGTTAGTGGAGCAGGAGTGAGTAGAGACACTAACACAACACTAACGAGCGAAGCGAGTTAGTGGAGCAGGAGTGAGTAGAGACACTAACATAACACTAACGAGCGAAGCGAGTTAGTGGAGCAGGAGTGAGTAGAGACACTAACACAACACTAACGAGCGAAGCGAGTTAGTGGAGCAGGAGTGAGTAGAGACACTAACATAACACTAACGAGCGAAGCGAGTTAGTGGAGCAGGAGTGAGTAGAGACACTAACACAACACTAACGAGCGAAGCGAGTTAGTGGAGCAGGGGTGAGTAGAGACACTAGCTCGCTGTCGTTGCTGCTGCTGCTGCTGCTGTTACAGCTGTCGCTGTTGCTTTTGCTGCTGCTGTTACTGTTACAGCCGTCGCTGTTGCCGTTGCCTTCACTGTCGCTGCTGCTGCTGCTGCTGCTGCTGCTACTGTCACTGTTACGGCCGTCGCTGTTGCTTTTGCTGCTGCTGCTGTTACAGCCGTCGCTGTTGCCGTTGCCTTCACTGTCGCTGCTGCTGCTGCTGCTGCTGCTGCTACTGTCACTGTTACGGCCGTCGCTGTTGCTTTTGCTGCTGCTGCTGTTACAGCCGTCGCTGTTGCCGTTGCCTTCACTGTCGCTGCTGCTGCTGCTGCTGCTGCTGTTACAGCCGTCGCTGTTGCTGCTGCTACTGCTACTGTCACTGTTACAGCCGTCGCTGTTGCTGCTGCTGCTACTGTCACTGTCGCTGTTGCTGCCGCTGTTGCCATTGCCTTCACTGTCGCTGCTGCTGCCGCTGATGCCATTGCCTTCACTGTCCCTTTCGCCGCTGTCGCTGTCGCTGTCGCTTTCGCTTTCGCCGCCTCCCCCGCCTCTCCCGCCATGGTCAGAATTCTTTCAAAGGCTTATCAAGATATTCCATGAAATCAATACTCATTTAACTTTCCTATCATCGCATTCGCGCTCGGTGATTCCTTCTTATAAGTTACTACAGAAATTTAACAAGTCCATCACCTTGACTGACTTGGCAAATATTAAACATATTTTTCCTAAAGATGAGATTTTTTTTGATTATGTCGATGAAAATCAGATAATGGTTTCCTTTATGGAAGAGGTAAAGGTTGGTAAAGGTGGGAGGTTTTCTCAAACTGCTGTTGCAGATAAATTCCAAGACGCTCTCCGTGAATCTAAGCAAATCTTAATTTTCGATTTCCAAGACGTCAAGATACATGGAATAGGCAAGGTTATGAAGGGCAACAAGAGGTTGAAACTAGGGAAACTGAATGAGTTCCAAACTAAACGTCGACAGGCCTTCTTTTTGAGTAATCATGAAAACGTTTTGGCACCTTTACAGCAAACTCATCTTACTAAAATCATCAAGGGGAGAGATTGCATATTCCAAGAAAATTTACAAATCTTCATTGGCAAGTATCAAGATCAATGCCAAGCTGAGAAAGAACTCTTGCAAATGACAAAACCATTAATACCAAAAGAACCGGAGTTTGAGAATATTGTCGAAGTGCTTGAGGCAAAGAAAACGAGTTCTGTTCAACCACGACCGCCCACCTCTGTTGATGACATGATTGCCGCATTGAAAAACTCAAAGTTTTACGTGGATCAAATCGTATCAACTCTTCAACTTAATTATGCCCAACAAGCACAATATCAACAGGTGCTGCAAATGAATTCGGAACTTTTACACCCTGAGCTTCGACAAGCTCTTTTAGCGTCAAAGGGAATTTCATTTGACGATGGGCTTTATACACATCAAGCACAAGCATTGGATACGTTACTTGACGATTCTCATGATACTCATGTTATTTTAAGTACACTGACGGCTTCTGGAAAGTCCTTGGTTTATCAACTACCTATTTTGAATTCAATTCTTTGGGACATCACCAATGGCAACAACAAGAGGTGCACCACAGCGTTATTTATTTTCCCAACCAAAGCTCTAGCGCAAGACCAAATGAGACATTTTAGAATGTTTTTGAATCATTTGCCAACCCATTCAAAGCGGCCCATTGTTATTAACGCTTATGACGGAGATACTCCGTTTGCAGAAAGACAGCAAATTCTGAAGACGTCAGACATTTTGTTTACCAACCCCGATACTATTCATGCCTCCATATTACCCAACAACCAGTATAAAGTTTGGATGGAGTTTATGAGTGCACTCAAGTATGTCGTAATGGATGAGTTACATGTTTACAAAGGAACGTTTGGCATTAATGTTGGGTACGTAATGGCTCGACTTGCTAGAATAAAGCACAAGTACTGTCCAAATGGCAAAAGAGTCAGATTTGTATCTTGCTCAGCAACAATTGCAAATCCAAACGCACATTTTAGGACAATCTGTTCTTTGCTGGATGATGATGAAGTATTACATATAGCAAATGATGGCAGCGCAAAATGTGAAAAGAAATTAATTGTTTGGAATCCTCCAGTACTCATGAACAATGTTGGAGAAAAAGCACGCTCAGAATCCACTAGCTTGATGATTCCAAGAGTAAGCTCAATAAAGGAGCTGGCTAAACTATTACTCACTTTATTAACGGATTTGCAAGGTCTTAGAGTTCTCGTCTTTTGTCCTATTAGAGTTGTAACGGAAATGATGATGAGAGAAATTCGCACTCAACTTCAAAGCTCCCATTTCAAGGCACTGGGATTGAGTCAAAGTGATATTATGTCGTATAGAGGCGGATACAGCAAAAGCGATAGACGAATTATAGAAAAGAAAATGTTTGATGGGCAACTCAGAGCTATAATTGCTACAAATGCTTTGGAATTAGGGATTGACTTGTCTAATTTAGATGTGGTGATTACATGCGGGTTCCCAGTTCTGAAACTGAATCTACATCAGCAGTTTGGAAGAGCAGGGCGTGGCCAGGCAGCAACTGGTAGTTTGGCTGTGTTTGTGCCCATGCGTTCACCTATTGATCAATACTATATTGAGCATCCCGATGAGCTAATTCAGAACAATTATGAGGATTTGTGCGTTGACTCTTTAAGAGACATGGAACACGGGCTGTTGCTTTTGGAGCGACATTTGCAATGTGCAGCTTATGAGATGGCTATAGATAAAGAAGATGACTATCGATGGTTTTCTAAAGGCAGAAGCCGGGAATCATTTTACAAAATCCTTGATCAGCACTTGGTATTGGACGTTGACGGTAAGTACAGAACCAACCCACGTTACTTGCCGAGGCCCACAAAGCTAGTTACTATACGAGCAATTGAAGATGAAACAGTTGCAGTTGTTGATGTCACAAACAATAAAAATGTAGTGATGGAGGAGATAGAGCTCCTGAGAACCACCTTTACAATTTATGAAGGTGGTATTTTCCTTCACCAAGGCCAACCATATTTGGTTAAAGAATTTAACCATAAGGAAAAGTATTGTAAAGTTGAGAGAGTCAATGTTGACTGGACTACTTCGCAACGAGATTACACTGATGTTGACCCAGAAGAGGTTGAATTGGTGAAACCGATAATGCCCGTAAACATGAAAGAACAATTGGATACTCCTGCATTTTTTGGTCAGATAAAGGTCACCATGAAGGTTTTTGGATTCTTTAAAGTAAATCGAAAAGAGGAGATACTTGAAGTGGTGGAAGTGAAAAATCCACCAATCATTGCGTATGCAAAGGGATGTTGGCTAAATGTGCCAAAGACTGCAATAGATATTATAAGAGACAAAAATTTGTCTCCTTCTGGAGGAATACATGCTGCAGCCCACGGTATTATGAACATGCTCCCGCTTTACATTAATTCGACCAAGACTAATGTGCATGCCCTTGATTTTGAAATGGCGACTGAATGCAAAGCGCCAAGTAAAGAGTTCAAGGCAACTGAAACTAAGCGAAAACGACCTCCTCGGTTGGTGTTTTATGACGTCAAAGGAAACAAAAATGGCTCTGGCTACTCGTACAAGACATTTGAATGCATTGACGAGTTAGTATATACATCTTTCCATAGGATAAACGATTGTAAATGCCAATGGGGGTGTCCACTTTGTGTTGTGGGTGCCACCTGCAGAGAGCAAATGCGAGTCATGTCACGTCCAGCAGCATTAATCGTTTTGGCATCTTTTTTGGGTATGGATTTGCATAAACTTGCCGACAGGTTACCTGACGGACCTGAACCTGGTATGCCAACAGTGCTTCACAATACGATCCTGGACGTATCATCCGCTGTAAGATTTTCTCCTAATGTTAAGATTCTAAATATCGCCAAAACCTAATGTCGAATTTGAAAAAAAAAAAAAAATACATGTATATATATATATATATAGAAACATATAAACACGCTATAATCCTGGGAATTTACTTGCTAATTTGCTTGTCATTGATGAACTCTTTCTGGATAACTTTTGCGTAAAGTTTTCTTTTTGTGGCAGCAACACTCCTTGTGTAGTGCATATTGAGGTTGGTGACTCTCTTGAAGCTCTATTAGCATATTGCTTCACCACCTCGGATTGGGAGTGTGCTCTCAGTGGGGTTGGAGAATAGGAAGCTCGGTTACTCAGACTCGTTAGACGTGGTGACGAAGTGCCACTACTGATAGAAACAGTTGGCTCTCGTTTTTGAAGTGATGGCGCCCAGTGTAGCTCTTTATGTTTTGTCATTCGAAACACGCTTTGAACTGGCTTTAAGTATATTGATGCTAAAGAGCCAAAGTTGAGTTCCAATTCTTCCAAAACAGCTGGGTTAATATTGTCATTTTCTGAAACAATCAATGGATTGAGGTTGAAAATAATGTCCTTTGTAATTTTTTGAAATCCATTTTCCGAGGCACTAGCATATTCGGAGGAGAGTAATCTCCAATAAAGATACCCACGGTCTCGGACATCAGGGTTCCCGGCTTTTTCAGTAGCCCATTTCAAAGTGTTTAATAGTCTCAGTTCTCCCTCCAGAGGGTAAACAAGATAATGCTTGGTTACTGCAGTTAAAACAGCAAGCTGAACTTCGGTGGGTTCATCTTGGTAATAAACCATCAAGTCGTCCAAAATCATTCCAGAGTCTTCAAGTTCGACACAGAACTGACCAACCATCCAAAGAATGGAAACTTTAGCGTCCGGTTCCTCAAAGAGCCCCCGATGCTTGATGAGATCTCGCACAACATAATTGAATTTATCTGGATACCTTCTGATGATATTTTTGACTACTATAGCAGCCTCCTGTACAATGTACGAGATACCCGTTGATATTAAGTCGCACAACACATCAACACATCTCTGTGCACCTGCTTCTAGCTTCACTGCGAGATTTCCGAAAGCTCTTATTGCCTTTCTCGCCATTGAAACATCCACTTCGGTAGCATATTCTTCCAATTCATTCAACACCAGGTCAACGTTTTCTTCATTGGCCAATAAATATATTATTTCAAGTTTTGTGTCTTTGACATATATCGGATCATCGAATTTACAGTAAAACATTTCAATTTCAAATTGAACCAAGTTTCTCTTGCCGAGCAAAAGTAAAATGACGTTTCTAAGGACCAAAAACTGGATTTCAGGGGACTTTGTTAATAAAGAATTGAGTGACGAGCCAATTCTTTTTGGAAGAATGGGTAAATGGAGTTCAGGATTGCTTGCATAGTTGCTATAGTAGACAATCACTTTGATGGCATTCAAAACCACTGCCGAGTGCTCATGCTGCAACGAAGGAAGAACAGCTTCTATTAAATCCAATGCCTCGTGCTCGCTTTGAGGTATGTACGCCATTAACGAATTAAGCAAATAAACATGCTGCCACTCATTGGCCACTTTTAATAGTTTAATCAAGTTTAGCGTGTGTGCCTTGTCTATAGTCAAGTTCAAAGACTTACTTCTTTCAGTGATACTGCTCAATGCTGCCAATGCATTCGACACCACCATGGGACTTTCGTCGTATAGGAGCTCATTAAGTAGATCAATGAGGGATGCTTTTTCAGTTCGAGCGGGATCATTTAGGTGTAGTCTTGCGATGGAGAATGCCGTCGCTTGTCTCACGTAGGGGTCCTTATCCAAAACCAATCTTTGAATTGTCTCAACACTCAATTCACTAAACTCCACCATACATACTGAAGTCATGGTTTTCACCGATAATGCTCTTAAAATAGGCGACGATTCCTCTCTAAATCGTTTCAAAAGCGGAATTGCTGCAAGCGTATCACGAGTATACTGACCATACGTTACGATATATTCACAGCATAACTTGCGTATTTCCAAATCGTCCATTTTCATCAATGGGATTATATCACCCATCAAAGTCACCATCTCATTATTATTTAGAATTATATTGGCAAGTATTTTTCGGAGGACAATCTTCACTCTGTTGGCTGGCTTGGACTTCTTAAACGCATGTTCAAGTTCAGCTTTAAGCTCAGTACTCTTGGATTTCGCAAATAGCTTAGACTCACTCATCTTCCATCTATACTCTACTCGATAAGTAGTGGTAAAACTCCTCTTCTTGCAAAGAGGAATCAATGATAACGCGCAAATTCTCTTTTTATCAACAAGCTTTTGTTTTTTGCCGATTGAAAAATCAATCTTGACCATTTTACATTAACACTATCGAGCAGAGCGAGATAGTGTTGTAACAGGCTACAAAAGGTGTAATGTCTCGATAGTGTTGTAACAGGCTACAAAAGGTGTAATGTCTCGATAGTGTTGTAACAGGCTACAAAAGGTGTAATGTCTCGATAGTGTTGTAACAGGCTACAAAAGGAGTAATGTCTCGATAGTGTTGTAACAGGCTACAAAAGGAGTAATGTGGCGTTGGGTACGGAGGTTTTACTTACAATTTAACATAACCCGAGGCATACGACACGCTACTATCCTTAACGGATCGAGCCAGATTGCTTTGAGAGTATCCGATCCACTGAAAAACCCCCCCATCTTCAGGTTGAATTAAGCCGGATTTTTCAATGAGCTGCAAGACGATTGATATTGGTTTTTGACCACAAATTGTGTTCCCCGATATGCGAATATACTGCTTCCACTGTAAAGAAGAGCCATTTGTAGCGATGCAAAGAGCCAACTTATCTAGATTTGATATAGCACTGGAAATCTTATAGTTGCGACCGCCACCGCCACGGAGTCCCTCGAGTGAAACCAAATCCTTTTCTAGTGTATTCAAGGAGCATTCTTCATTAGGGAGAATGCTCATGTAACCGAACCGAGATCCCCAGTGACAAAAATCGGAACTAATAACAAAATGATTCTCCTTTTTCAAAATGTATGGTAAAAGAGCCTCTGCTATATCATTTTGAACCTCGCTATCCATTCCACTGATCATTATGGGAATGATAGTTGGAGGAGTCTTTGAAGTTGCAGCTTGATATGAGATGAAAGGTGCATGCATTTCAAAAGAATGCTCTTCTTCGTCAACTTCTTGAGACATTACTTTGAATATCGGCTTGTTTGGATTTTTCAATGAGCGCTTCAATAGCAACTCTTTTATTATAGCTTGATCCACTTGCAAATTGCCGATTGGAGTCTCATAGTAATCAAAGGGAGAAAGCATTGCGTGATTCTTAAAGTATACATGATGCGAGGGGCCCAACAAAAACACCCTCTTTACAGTTGAAGTGTCCCAGGCATTATAAGTTTCAGCAAGGCGTTCTCCCGAGTATGTATAACCAGCATGCGGACCAATCAATACTCTTGCACCTTCAACAGGCAAACCAACACGATTTTGAGCACTAGCAATTAAGTTCTGGATTTGCAACTTGAGAGCATTAGGATCTCCGCTATACCAAGAACCAGCATGAGTAGCCGGTCTAATACTCAACATGGGTTAGCTCTTTCAGCAGCGGAGAACAAAAAGGTTTATCAAAAGTTGCCCAAATAATGATCCTACAAAGGTGCCCAAATAATGATCCTACAAAGTTGCCCAAATAATGATCCTACAAAGTTGCCCAAATAGTGATCCTACAAAGGTGCCCAAATAATGATCCTACAAAGGTGCCTTGTTCTTGTTCTTGTTCAGCTTCCTCTTTCTCTTTCTTCCTTTTCTTTCTTCCTTATCGCGGAGAAATATGATAAAGAATTGTCACGTAATATGAGAAAAAACCCCTGTTAACAAAAACACAATAGAGCAGACAGACACATAAAAAGTAAACTGACAGACACCATTAAGAATTGGACTGACAGACATTCCATAAAAATAGACTGACAATATAAGGATTTAGGGCAGACAGAAAAAAGCAGACACATAAGGGTAGATAGAAAAAGCAGACACATAAGGGCAGATAGAAAGAGTAGACACATAAAGTTAGACAGAAAGAGCAGACGCATAAAGTTGGACAGAAAGAGCATAGATATAAACACAGCATTTATCCTTTACAAACTTCTATATATAGATAAACATAAAATGAAATTGACAAACCCCCGACGCTATCAGGCAGAGCGAGATAGTGTTGAGAGCTAGTGTTGAGAGCTAGTTTTGAGAGCTAGTGCTCGATAGTTAAGCAGTTATCTCAAGGGTCCAGTCATTAACAATCAACATCTCGTCACCTGCGGAATAATATGAGGTAGCAGCATATTTGCCCCTCATTAACCAACCACCAGGAGTCTCATCCTCGGGGAAATCTTGTTCGTAAATTTCCGTTTCTGAAGGTTCACGAGTGCCCAAATCAACTTCTCTTGATCGAACCGTGACACCGGCTTTTTTGACATTTTGTTTATATTTTAAATTGCTCAACTCTCTATTCTTAACTTTAAATCTTAATGTCATACGGTACTTGACACCGCCTGGAATTTGGACATATATAGATTCTGCACCGTCGATTGGGATATGCTGTGGTTCTTTGCCGTCGACATGTAATGTCAAGTCTATTGCAACGAAATCGGGATGCGTTTGGAGGGGCATTTTATAGAAATAACAAAAAAGAAAACAAACGGCACTAAAGGAAAGAAAGGTGGATGGGAGATGGCAAAGGAATAAACCGGTTCAGATAATGGCCCTTGCTGTTCTTTTTATACAGTGACTAAAGAGGAGATGAAGGACTGTGGGGGGCCGCCGCAATAAAACTACATTTATTTGATTCAAAGTATGTATTTTTTCTTTTTTTGCACAAATCTAAGAAAAAGAGTATTGGTTCCTCGGCTTAAGTCGTTGATATTGAATAGTTTTGTGCTTTTTATAATGAAACTTTGTTTATACATGTTTATATATGTTGATTTCATGTTGATTTCATGTTGAACGGTGTGATTTTTATTGAAATATAATATATTTGATGAAAATATTTACTTAGTTAAGGACAAGTTTTTATTCTTTACTAAAAAAAATACTGATTATAATTACCTGTTTCGCTAGGGAAGGAAACGTACAAAAGAGGAACGAGAATGGGGAAGAATGCACAAAAGAATGAACAAGAATGGGGAAGGAAGTAAAGGAAAGTAAGCCTACGAGGGGTTGCATTAGGTTGAAAAGTATGTTAAAGTTTTTAGTTTTTAGTTTTTAGTTTTCTTCTGTTTAATTTAAGACATCACTTGGCATTCCTCGTTAAACTCCTTCACTTCTCTTTCCAATGTTTCCTTTAAGCCTGCTATATCATTGGCAGTTTCTTCAAAGCTAAAATCAAACGCAGTTGCACTTTTAGGTTCGTCGGCTGCATTTCTAACGTATTTGAAGAAATCTTGCTCTAGTATTTCTTCAACATCAAGTCGTTTCTTATAGTCCCATTGTAATAACCGTGTCAACAAGTTTATTGCTTCTGGTGGCGCAAATGGGTATAGTGTTGTCCACTTGACAGGCTTATATTTGACCCAAAGTATACCTTCTATTTTCCAGTTATATTTCTTAACCGTTTCATTCGGAGGACTTCCCAAGATTTTGAATAGTTCATGTATTTGTTCATGCAGATTCTTTCCTGGGAAAATCGGCCTTCTTCCAAATAACTCTCCAAGTATGCATCCAATAGCCCATATATCAACACTTTTAGAGTAGTTTTTAGTAGATAATATTAACTCGGGCGCTCTGTACCATCTGGTAGCAACGTAGTTGGTAATCGTGGTGGCCCTATTTCTAAAAAATTTCGGATTTATCCCTCTTGCTAAACCAAAATCACATATCTTTAATGTCCCTTGCGTTGTCACTAAAATATTCCCGGGCTTCAAATCCCTATGAACTACATCTGCTGTATGGATATACTTTAAACCACAAAGAATCTGATACATAAAGTTTTGGATATGAAACTCGGATAGTTGAACATTTGAATACAATACTCTTGCCAAGTCCAAATCTGCCAACTCTTGAAAACAATATAAACCATCGTAGGGTTTAACATATACAACGTCCAAATCAAGCAAAGTTGCAATCTAAAAAAGAAAAAAAAAAATGAAAATAACAAACCCCCACTCACTCACTTCCCGCCCCCCCCTCGTGTGTGTGGTTGAAAGCTTGTTTGTTAGTCTTTGTAATTATCATTTAGCCATTTTTGAGCTCAATATCAATATTCTTACATACGTTTTTATGTCCCTTGAAGAACTTCATAAACTTTAATTCGCGAATCGCCCTTACTAAAAGAATGTCCTTGCTGAATATTTTAGTCACTTTTTTAATTGCAATCCTATGCTCCAATCCCGTGCTAAGGCTCTTGGTATCTACAGCAGAACAAACTACCCCATAGGAACCCTTACCCAAGACCCTCACTATCTCGTATCGTGAATCCACTAGAAAATAGTTCTCCTTGTCGGTGTAAGTCGAGCACGACTGGAAATACCCGTCCTTACCTCTTAATGACGCCATTATTATTATCTCTTGCGGGGCCTAACAATATACCTCTTTGAAACAGCTGCAAAATAATTTCCAAAGACAACTTATATGCTATAATAATTTTCTATTTACTGAACCTAACCCCGTGTGTGGTTGGTTGTAGATGTGGTGAAACAAACCAAATTCAATTATCAAGGATTAACTTTCCTTACTAGAATCCCCTCCCCTTTTTTTTTTTTTGGGAAAACCTTTG
Source organism: Lodderomyces oxycetoniae (assembly GCF_023343755.2). NCBI lineage: Eukaryota > Fungi > Ascomycota > Pichiomycetes > Serinales > Debaryomycetaceae > Lodderomyces > Lodderomyces oxycetoniae. The sequence goes on along the minus strand of NW_026055436.1, from coordinate 45,215 downwards.
CTTGACTTTGGAATGTCATATCAAATATTACTTTCAATGGTTAAAATACAGGGAAACCAAGTTTAAAAAACATCGGCTGCGAAAAAAATTGCTGGTATACGCATATGGTAGCGGTAATCAAAAAAATCAATTCCGTTTTTGGAAAGATCTTTTCACTAAGCGCCCTCCCCCCAATAAGAAGAAGAGATTAGGAGATATAGAGACAGATAGCCAGGTTTTATTTCATGCTAGGGCTACATTTACTGCATAGTGTGTATAATGTTAAAGCGGAAAACTTGACGAGACGGTTAGTTGAGAGATCTGTCAAGGTGTCGGTGATGGTTTCCAATTTGGTGAAGTTACTCGAGATGCTTGATTATCAATGCAAGCTAGTGGAAAAACTCGGGTACTGTGACTTTGACTTGGCGTATGTGCTTTATATAATACTTTTTGAGTATTTCAAACAGACAAGGGCCAAAATAAGGTGCAAGAGTGAGAAATTATACTTGGATTTGGAGGAGTCAATAAACAGAAAAGACAAGGTATTTACTACTATGATGATGCCAGGTATCAAAAGTGAAACTACCTCAGATCCCCTACAAGATCGGCTAAAGTTGCTAAAGGGGGAATCTTTGAGTAGTAGTATTGGTGGTGGTGGTGGCAGCAGCAGCAACTCCAATACAAAAAGCTACCGGCGGCTGGTACTGCCGATTGAGTTAAAAGAGCTTTTAAACACGAAAAAGGTTTTATTAATAGATTATAGACTTCGAAAGGACTATTTGAACAACCACATCAAACACACGAATCTCGTTAATATAGAACCCAAACTAGTTGAATCGCTACCTGAAGGAGCCAATGATGCAGATCTAGAAGATGCTTTGAAAGCAACCTTGCCATTTCATCAACTACAAAAATTTCAGCAGAGACACAAATTCGATTACGTTATAATATACAATTACAAGTATGGGGTTGAGGGAAATGACACATTTTTAAACATTCTCAATGAGCTCGAGCTAGATGATAACGAGGTGTTCCCATTTGCAAGACTAATCGATTTATTGGTTTTTAAAAATAAATACATTAGCTCCAGTCTCAAATTGGTGCCTAGTTATCTTTCTGGTGGTGTTCTTAATTGGTACAAAATTTTTGGTAACGATCTGCTAGAACGACTGGAAAGTCAAGCAAACGATATGGGAGCATCTAATGGAGGTGTGAATTACTCGACTTCACTTAACGATTATATTTCAAAACCGAGTAAGGGTTCGAGCCCAATTCCAATACCCAAGGAACCAGTACACGCGGATTACAAACCGGTACAAAAGATGCCCTTATATGAGCCAAATAAAATGCCGCCGTCAATTGGCATGCAACCATACAATCCTCCTAAGGATAGTACATCCATTGCAGTGGTACCCGGAATTTCAAGTTATCGCGAGATTTCCAACAATCCAAAAGCAACAACAGCAACAACAACAACAACAATAGAAACAACACCAGCATCGTCAACACTAGCACCAATATCAACATCAACAAAATCTAACTTGTTGGAGGAGTTCTCAACAGGGTTAGTCAATTTGGGCAATTCCTGTTATATGAATTGCATGGTGCAATGTTTAGCTGCTACGCGGCAGTTGACGTCATTTTTCTTCCCTTCAATCACATTTAATGAATCTTATAAACAACACATTAACGTTAATAATAAACTCGGTACGCAAGGTAAATTAACAAGGGGGTTTGTTGAGCTAATCCTCAACATGCTCAACAAAGATGGAGGAGTTTTTACTCCGTCAAAATTCAAAAGGATTGTAGGCGAATTATCTCCAGGTAAACAGTTTGCTACATATGATCAACAGGATAGTATTGAATTTTTAAACTACTTACTTGATGGGTTGCATGAGGACCTAAATCAAATGGCTATTTCGGATCCAAAGGAAAAACAGAAGATATCAGAGTTGACTCCTGAGCAAGAAAACTCAAGAGAGATTCTTCCGATCCGGTTGGCGTCTACTATTGAATGGGAAAGATACTTGAAGTTGAACTTTTCAATAGTTGTGGATAAATTTCAAGGGCAATATTTATCACGATTGAAATGTTTGGAGTGTGGATTTACATCTACTTCGTATAATGCATTTTCCAATTTATCACTCCCAATACCAGAAAAGCTTGATCATTCTTCAAACGTGACATTAAAGGATTGTCTTGACGAGTTTATTACAACTGAGTTACTTGATGATGAAAACAAGTGGTTTTGTCCGAAATGTAAGAAATTCACGAAATCAACAAAGACAATTTCAATTACAAGATTACCTCAAGTTTTGATAATCAATTTCAAAAGATTCAAGTTGAATCCGACAGATAATCAATTTAAAAAACTAGAGACATTCGTAACATATCCCGTATCTGATATTCTCGATTTAACAAAATACTGGCCTGCAGTCGGATCCACGGTATCTGAGTCTGCTGTAAATGGGAATAGAATGAAACCAGAGGAAGAACAGAGATATTTAGATAATTTGCCGACCAGAAATCAACAGCCACCTTTTAGATATAAATTGTTTGGAGTAGCTAATCACTTTGGGAATTTAACAACAGGTCACTATACCGCATATGTATACAAGAAGGACAACAAAGGATTAAAAAATTGGTGTTATTTTGATGATTCTAAAATAACTTTCAATGTGTCGCCCAACAAAGTCTTGAATAAGAATGCCTATTGTCTATTTTTTCAAAGAGTATAGATAACCATATATTTATATATTTATACATATATATATCTGTTACAGTGCTATCAGCGAAATACGTTTCTCTTCCACTCCATTTCTCTTACTCACATTTCTCACCTTCAACTTGGGGTGACTATTAACCAAGTGTTTACTAACACCAACCCATAACCAAGGTACTTTATCCTCATAGTCAATTTCAACGGTACCATGAAAATTATCAACAAATAACCGATCATTGACAGTGATATTGGTGGTGAAATTTATAAACTCGTTGAATATTGATATAGCTGACCAAAACTGTAACTTCCTCAAACACGCAACTAGTAAACTTGTGATTTGTCCTCCGTTGAGGCAATGTATGAATAAAGGCAGATTCGAATTGTGAATAATAATATTTAGTGCTTGTATAGCGAGGTCGTTATCTAGCGGCACACTCCTCTTCTTACCCTTACCTCCCAGTGCACATTCAAGATGTACAAGTGTTATCTTATTATCCACTGCCCATTGATATAAATACGGATCTGTATCGTTATCTATTGGTTCCGGTGTAAGGGAGATGATTGTTTTCAATTGTAATGTTTCAAGAAACTTGAAATTTGGTTTCCGCGGGTATGCTCCACGATAAAGATTTGGCTCGATAGAGTTAAACCGTAGCGGCGGAATGTACGAATCAGGAATACTGGACATGTCTACTACATCCAAATAAAGAAAGACCATTCAACCTTCCGATGGAAACTGGGGGGGGGGGAAAAAAATTTTGGTGATGATAACGAAAGAGCCAAGTTACCTTTACGAATGATGAAAAATTGCAAAATACAAAGTTTATTCTCCCATTTTCATTCTTCTTCTCTTTATATAATAAAAATCTATACTAATTTCGGCTTTTTACAATCCTCCACGTTTGTTGCCAAGACTTCTTCAATGGTCCAACGAGGTGGTTCACCAGGTACTTTAGAACCTCCGGCGATACCACTACTAAATTTCAAATAAATCAAATCGCCAACTTCGCTTATTTTGGCTAGAACATAATCCAAATCGTCCTTGGTCAATGCTGAGGAAACGCATAATCTCGCTCTAGCACTGATCAAAGGGGTTGCTGGATAGCTCACAATCACAACAGCGATTCCCATATCATACAACATTCGCGACACAGCGGGCATTTTAGAGGGTAAAAACAACAACAAGGGAATCACTGGAGAATCGTCGGCTCCATAAACAATAAAACCAAGCTTTTTCAATCCCAATCTCAAGTATCTGGAATTAAAAGCAATTCTTTGTAGTCTCTCTTGTCCTTCGCCAGGGTTTAGTGTTCCCTTTATGACATTTAATGAAGATATAATTTGGCCAACAACCGGTGGCGGAACACTTTCACTATATGCTTGGGTGATATAGTTAACTCTTAGTTTCTCAATAAGATATCTGTCACCGGCAATGTAGCCACCTGTTGCACCAAATGACTTGGTAAAAGTACCCATCAAAATGTCCACTCGCGAAGGATCAACTGAAAAGTAATCACAAATACCTCTTCCTTCAGGTCCCAAGGCTCCAATTGAATGAGCTTCATCGACAAATAAATAACACTTGTACTTGTCCTTGAGCTCAATCAACGCAGGCAAGTTACACATGTTCCCCTCCATAGAGTACAATCCTTCAGCAGCAATAATGATTTTCTTCCATGGTCTATGCGTCTTTGGTTGTCCCTGGGCAATTTGGTTTTTTATTAATTTTTCCAAATCCTTCATATCATTATGCTTATAAACCTTAACAATGGCTCCCGACAATCTAATACCAAATCTAATCGAAGCGTGGTTCAACTCGTCCGATATAACCAATGTCTTTGAATCTGCTATTGAAGCAAAAAAATTTGCATTTGTACCATACCCTTGACTCACAATAATTGCATCTTCTTTACCAACGAAATCAGCAACAATACGCTCGCATTCTCGGTGCAAGTCCGTGGTTCCACAATAAACTCTAGGAGAACACCCCGAGGTACCATATTCGTCAACACATTTCAATGCAAAATCAGTACAAACTCCACTTGATTGTGCAAATCCAAGATAGTTATAAGAAGACAAGTTCAAGCATTCCCTTGAAGTACCATCATATAAATACCCAGTTTTGCCCTCTCTGATTCTATTAAAGCACTTAATGAACCTTCCTGGAGCCCCATGAATAGGCCTTGCAAAACAGTCATCAATTCTCGTTTTCAATCTACGCACATAAAAACTTTCAAATCCATCGTACCAAGGGGCATATCCATCTTTTTCAACCAAATGCTTGTATTCTTGAGGTTTGAAAATCTTACCAAAAAAGTCTCTAATGTGACCAATTATAATCAATATAAGGAAATTCAAATAAGTTGACAAGTATATGACATATGGAGGATCATCATCTATAGGAGTTGGTAACGGTTCACCAATCGGATGTTTTGAAACGTGTAGATATTTTTCCGACTTTAATTTTCCATATTCAAGTTCGCTCCTAACGGCAAGCGGCCTATTATCTACCGGAGCATTGGGTATACAGTTACTGTAATGTACTTCTTTAAATGTTTGTGATTGCTTATTAGGCATAGTTTTTAACTCTCAATCTCAATCTCAATCTCAATCTCACTCAATATATAGACATACGTTTGACTTCCCCCCCCAAAACAAAAAAAAAAAGAAAATTTGAAGAAAAAAGGGCTGTTTTTATGCAATCAAAATTGATGCTAGTATACTTGCAAGGACGTGAAGGGCAAGTAGGTGGGGATAAACGGGGGATACAACAGTACTAGACAGCTATATGTTAGTCCAATTGATGGTGAGTTCTTAACAATTTAAAAAAAAAAAAAAAAAAAAAAAAATTAAAAAAAAAAATTTAAATTGAAAATGGAAATGCAAACACGAAAAAGATTAAAGATGGTGTCAAAGCAGCTCGACGCCCCCCCCAGGATGTAATAAATACGATCCAGAATAATAATGAGAAGAGTTTTACTAATATGATCTGTAATTTGGTTATGTAACCCGAGTTGTGCCACTTGTAGTATTGCTTTGGAAATTGGATGTACGGTTGGTAGCGTGGAATAGGAGAAGAAGGTGGTATTTTTTTGGGTCGTAGACGACATGACGACATGACGACACTAACGACACTAACGACACTAACGACACTAACAACACTAACAACACTAACGAGCGAAGCGAGTTAGTGGAGCAGGAGTGAGCAGGCAACACTAACAACACTAATGAGCGAAGCGAGTTAGTGGAGCAGGAGTGAGCAGGCGACACTAACGAGTGAAGCGAGGAGGCGACACTAACGAGTGAAGCGAGTAGGCGACACTAACGAGTGAAGCGAGTAGGCGACACTAACGAGTGAAGCGAGTAGGCGACACTAACGAGTGAAGCGAGTAGGCGACACTAACGAGTGAAGCGAGTAGGCGACACTAACGAGTGAAGCGAGTAGGCGACACTAATGACACTAACTCGCTTCGCTCGTTAGTGGAGCAGAAGTGACTAGAGTGTTGGTGGCAGATAGTGTCACTAGTGTCACTAGTCAGTGCTGCTCCACTATCTCGCTCTGCTCGATAGTATTAGTCACTGCAGTCTTGCAGTCCGGAATATCTATTTACAATGCAAGTCTGCAAGAGTTTTAAGTTGATGTGTAAATTGTAAAGAAATAAGAAATTGATTAGATACAAATCAAAAGTAAAAAGTAATTTGTAGTGGAACTGGGTCTATGTCAAGTGAGGCGATATAACACGTCAAGGTAAACTTTTGCATAAATTTATTGTCTTTTCTCTAAAGCTATATAAAACTCACTATCGAGCAGTCGACGCTATCGAGCAAAGCGAAATAGTGTCAGTCAATGTTGCTTCACTATAGAGCGAAGCGAGCTAGTGTCGATAGTGTCAGTCAATGTTGCTCCACTATCTCGCTTCGCTCGATAGTGTCGATAGTGTCAATAGGCTACTCTATACATTTCATAATTTCTATCTTCATCTCCCAACAACTTTAACAAATAATCACATTTTGGTATTTCCCAATCTATATGACCCACTGCCAAGAGCGTTGTGTTTTGAAGAATTGGGTCCAGAGCTATAAACTCGTGGCATCTGATCATAACATCTTCGTCTTCCATACATGAAAATGCTTCATCTAGTATCAATATTTCTGGATTCTTAATTATAGCTCTTAAAAATAAAGCTAGCTTCTGATCCGTTATTGATAAATCACCAAATTGGCAATTGCCACTGGCTTCAATCCTATTCTTAAAATGATCCAAGATGTACATTGCTCGTTCTTGGGCATTTCGATCTAGTTTTGCCCAGTCAAGCCGATACATGAAATTCGAATTGCCAATATTAGGAACCAATCCATTCAAGATTATCTCCAACATTGTTTTACCATGTTGCGGTACTAATGCATGTAATTCAGGTGACGAAATACCAATCTTGTTGTTAACATCAAAAAAGGTTACTCCTGAACCTGCTTTTCGTAAAACATTGTTTATTTTCAATACCGATTTCCAGCTCTGTGGGTGATCCGCTGTGATTAACGACAACAATGTAGTCTTTCCAGTTCCATTGTCGCCCATGATTCTCCATTTACTTCCTTTGGGAATTTTCCAATTGAAATTTTGGAAAAGTACCACATCATCCTTGTACGAAACTTTTGCATTCTCAAACTCTATATGGGCCGAAACATTGTTTTGCTCTTGTGGACTAATTGCAGTTAGTGATACTTGGTTAGCTAGTTTCTGTTGGTGGTGGTGCTCCTTTATATTCAAACGATCTGAATCTTTTATATGCAGCAACCCCGACTGATCAACGTAAGCTATACCTTCAACCCACTTTGGCGGTTCATCCTGTAGTCTCAAGCCTAATACTATACTAATGTTCAACTCGGCACATACACCTTTCAAAGCATGACTGATATTCACCGTATTTGAAGGATCCAAACCTAAAAAGGGATCATCAATTATCAATAATTTCGGCTTGTGAACTAAGGCCTTGGCAATTCGTGCTCGTCTCATCTGCCCATTACTAAGTAAATTGATCCATTTGTTTTGAAGATGCTCTAAATTAAACAATTTCAACAACTTTTTGATATACTCTTGATCAATTTGCCTATTTTGCGCATTGTAATTGTATGAACCGGCAATATAGTTGAACACAGAGTTTGTGTCATCGCTCATCTCCAACTGTCCCTTATATGAGAATGACTCATACCTCGCTGACATATGGACTACATCTAATCCCGATTTATCCTTAAAGTCCAAGAATTGCAACTGGGTAGCAGGTTCATTAATCAATGGATACGTTCGCGAAAGCGGCGGAAAGCTAATATACTTTCCTGCAATAACCTTGACCATGTTTGACTTATATGGGCCCGTAATCACCCAAGACAGGAACCCTTCTGTTGGAACTGTGGCATTTTTCACAGCTAACGGCTGGCTGATTTGAAAATTGGTGATTGGGTTTTGGAATAAAAATGGAGTCTTCTTTAGCGTGTTGGGTTTGAAATTTGCATTTTTAATTGAGAGTATACACCCTTGTCTAAGGCTAGACATTGGAGGGGGAAAGAATAGATGCAAAGCTCCTTGTTTTGTTTATCGTTCTAGTCAATTAACCCAATGTCCCTTAGTGTCGAAGTTTTTGAAAAAATAAATTAAATCCTGGTTTAACGGGTTTTCTCCAGATTTAAAGAAAAAAGCCCCTTAACGGTTTTTTTTCTTTTCCCTCTCCTTCCTTCCTTCCTTTTCTCTTCGTATATAAGAAAATTGAACAAACACACCAAACTTTGTTAATCACCACACACCGGTTAATAAAGACAAATTATTACTTTCAAGATATGGAGACAGCGAATCCAATTTCCACAGAGGAGGATATTCCTCCCTCTTTGATAGCGGACAAGTCCAAAAGTACAGTTGAAAATGAGGCTAATGAGAAAACTGAGAAAGCAATGGAGGCTTTAGAAAACGAGATTGACCAAGCTTATGGATTAGTCGAGTCTAAATTTCAAGAGCTTTGGAAAGGCACTACCGACAATGCACACTTGATTCAGAATAAGTATCATTTGGATGAATACAAGGAGAGTCTACTCAAGCAATTGAATACAATGAAGAAGGGTATTGAAGAGAATAAGAATCTTCAAAATGTTACTGATAATTTAAGAGTGTTTGAAGCGCATTTGAAAGAGTTGAAACTCGAAGATCGTCTACACCTCAAGGATATATCTCGGAGTGCAAATAATGCATTGAACATAATTGACTCCAAGTTGGAAAAAGTTGAAAATGAGGCAAGCAAATATATCTCCTCCTTTACATCTTTTCTTTCAAATATAGTTACCGTGACACCAGACGTGCAAGACGACAATGGCCACGTGCAGGAAAGTGAAGTTCTATTCAATTCTAGCTTAAATCAGTATGCCAATTATGGAACGAGTCGCTATGATAACGACTTGTTTAAGCTTCACACAACGAATACTTTTTACATCAGCAAGGGCGACGATGCTGATGCCAAGGCTAAGGGTTTCAATGCAGATGAGAAAACCAGTGAGATTGAAGCTTTATTGAAAAAATATCCTGATACCTTAACAAAGACGATGAATGAACTAGTCCCTGTGAAAGTGAGCTATAATACATTTTGGTTTAGATATTTTCAGAATGAGAGTAAGTTGAAGGAGTTGGATAAGCAAAGAAAGGGGTTGCTAGAAAAGGAGAAGACCACTCCCAGTTTGAGAAAACAAGCAGCGGAAGAAAAAGGAAAAGATGATGAAGAAGAAGAAGAAGAAGAAGAAGAAGAAGAAGAGTTTGATTGGGACAATGACGATGATGAAGAAGAAGAAGAAGAAAATTATGAAAAACTTTCTACGAAGCGATTGGTCAATCCCGGGGAAGTAAAAGAGTCCGATTCCAAGTCCAAGTCCAAGTCCAAGTCCAAAGATACTGCCAATGCCAATGAAGTTGACGAGGACGATGATGATGATGACGATGATGACTGGGAATGACTTTAACAAAAAAATCTTTTTTCTCTTGATAATTTCAATTCTCGCTTTTATGCGCGCGCAATTCAACAGTATGAATTTTGTCTTAAATCTACGAGATCTATATCATCTATTGATATCATTGAATAAATATTAAAGAACTCAATGAGTGGTCACGTTTACAACGGTGTAGAGTTTGCGCCGCCTTATCAGATGAAACCTTTTTCTATGGGACAAGCTGCGAGGCACTCTATTAGTGTTCTGTCGCCAATAGCAGCTAATATACCTCCGTTGCACAAGTATTCGAAAGGCAGCTACAGTGATCATTTATCTACTCTTCTGATAGATACCGCAAATGCAACAAGGCCCAGCGACTCGCATAACGCACAAAAGACATCTGCAAGTTCGTGGGCGTCCCCATACATGGATGTGACTTATCGAAAGAGGTTGTGGGTCAAGACTCCCCATGGGAATCCGACTACCATTGTTACCTACAATGATAGTATTGTCGACGATTTGAAATCACTCGTTTTGGAAAAGTATCCAAATATGATTGGAAGGTACTATGACGCAGCTAATTTGTTGATGAAAGTGGATCTTCAAGCCATCAAAACAACAACCCTGAATTCTGCTCAATACTCGAAATATTTGCAGAACAAAACGAGTGATAATTGCGCTATCTTGGAACCCGATCAGAACGTGTGGCAGCTAATGGATGTACTATATCCGCAAGGAATGGGCATAAAGGACGCGTGGATTGTGGGTGTTGAACATGCGACATTGTCGCCGCAGTCGCCAACTGAAGTAGATTCATTTAATGGGTACCCAAAGCTGGCGAACTTTGATCAAACTGGAATTGAACATGGGAAAGAGGGTGATTCTGGAAAACAATACCAGAACCAGAACCAGAACCACCAGCACCACCAGCACCAGCGCCAGCACCAGCCACAGTATCATAATAGAGCCTTGTACGGTAATCAACAACCAGCTTCAAATGGTTTGCATTTTCAATCAGGTCCACAAACTACAAGCAGAAATTATGTACCTACGAAATCGAAGCACTCAATTGGAAACCCCTCTTTTCTAGAGCAGCGCTCAGCTTCGCCTTCCGTTTTTGCATTGAATAATTCTTCACTGCTACCGAGAAAATCCTTTTCCCAAAGCACCTTAGCACCCGCTAATCAGTCAAATTCACAAGCTAATCCCCAAGCTGTTTTATTATTGCCGAAAAACTTTTCATTGTACAACTCCAGCAACTACACCACAACAACAACGCCTCAAAAATCGAAACCGCGCATTGTTGCAAAAGCTATCGACAGTGTAAAGAAAAAGAATGAGGACGACGAAGACAACAACAACAACAACAACAACAACAACAACAACAACAACAACAGCAGCAGCAACAGCAACAGCAACGGTGGCGACCGTGGCGACCGTGGCGAGGGGGAAAGAGTAGAAGGGGAAGAAGATAAGGGACCTCCTACAGAGACGTCTGTGGAGTCTCTGGAGAGTTCTACAATTAAAAATGTAGACAAGTTTGATGAATCCAAACAAGAAGGTGGTGATTCGTTTGAGCTATCTCGATCATCCACACAGCAAGAAACGGAAACTAAACGAAATCAAGCGGGCACAATCACCAAAACAATAGCGTCAGCCAAGAGTAACAAAAGCGATAAAACAGACCCAGCATTGGATAAAGTATTACCGTCGATCTCGGTCCTTGTGGTTGAAGATAATGCCATTAATCAAGCTATTTTGGGTGCATTTTTAAGGAAACGTAAAATACATTATCAGATTGCCAAAAACGGCCAAGAAGCAGTTGACAAGTGGAAGAAAGGAGGGTTTCATTTGGTATTGATGGATATCCAATTACCAGTTAAGTCAGGCATTGAGGCGACTAAGGAAATACGGCATCTAGAAAGATTGAATAAAATTGGGGTATTTGACGATAACGAAATACAAAAATTAGCGGGCCATGATTTGGCAGAGAAAGATAAGTTGGATTCGAATATCTTCCGGTCCCCTGTTATTATAGTTGCCCTAACTGCTTCTTCAAACTCATCTGTTGACAGAAAAAATGCATTAACTGCTGGTTGTAACGATTATTTGACCAAACCTGTCAATTTAGTGTGGTTGCAGAACAAAATTACAGAGTGGGGGTGTATGCAAGCTTTAATTGACTTTGAAGGATGGAAGAGCAAAAGTAATTGGAAAGTTTCATAGTCGACACTAGGGAGCGAGGCGAGCTAGTGGAGCAGTATGTAGTATCAACCTCGAACCAAGTAAAGAAAATGTCAAAAAGCGTTGATCTTTTTGTACCGCGCGAGATTTTGAAGGATGAAAAATTCATCAAACCCGAAATACTCTTTATTTCTCTCTTTCCACACTCTATAAGAGCAAAGATTATTGCTGTTTATTGTTGAGAACTATGTCAGAAGAGAAACCAATAGTGGAAGGGACTAGCAGCGAGATACCGCAACAGGTGTTACCCTTGGAAATAATAGACCGCTCTATTGGGAAAAAGGTGAGAGTGCTAATGACAAGCGATAAAGAATTCTACGGAACATTAATTGGATTTGACGACTATGTTAACATGGTATTAGAGGACGTTCAAATGACTAGTAATAACAAAGATGAGAGTGGGCAAATCGCTAAGAAGATGCTTTTAAATGGTGGACAAATTGCTATGATAGTACCCGAAGTTCATGCGGGAGATGATTGAGAAAGGAGGTGGGGTGGGAGTAATATCATATAGATACATAAGTCAAATGGCTTGCCGGCAGGTAGAGTTATTGAGAAACACTCGGTAAACCGAACTCAACTCGACAAAATATCGTGTAGAGAGCCAACCTTAACGATATATACATTGATATATATATATATATATATATAAGTGTATATATATATATGTGTACTTTTTTTTCTTTATAAAGGTGTTCTTTTTTTTTTTTGATAGTTATCTTCAATGAATTATTCATATCTTTACCTTGTATGCAACTAACTATATCCTTAGACTTCAGTGGTGACATCTTGTCGGTAGATGTCCCCGATTCTTTGCAGCTTGAAGACTTTAAAGCGTATTTGCTGGCTGAGACTGGAGTTGAGTTGAGTGAACAACAATTGAGTTTAAATGGTATAGTATTGGTGGCAAACAAGACTTTAGCAGAACTTGGGGTAAGGAATAACGATTTGTTGACCTTGTCCAAGACATCGTCACAGGGAGCTGCTTTTCTGCCGCTGCAACTGCTGCACAATCAAGTTGCAAATTCTACCCACGCCGGTGTCGTTATTCCACCTGAAAGCCAAATCAATAATAGGATTGAAATGATTAGACTTCAACTTCTAGCGGACCCACAGGCGCTTGAGAATGTGAAATTTTCTCAACCAAGTCTTTACGACTCGATCAATAATCCGGTAAAGTTTAGAGATTTGATGATAGAACAAGTAAGAGAGACCCAGAGGCAGGAATCTTCCACCCAAGCGGAGCTCATACGATTGCAGCAGGATCCCGACAATCCAGAAAATCAAGCGCGGATTTTGGAGTTGATTCAACAAGAGGCTATAGAAGAGAATATGAAGCTAGCATGGGACATAAGTCCCGAAAGTTTCACGAGCGTCACTATGCTTCATATAAAGTTGAAGATAAACGGTATAGAGCAAATCGCAATGGTCGACACAGGAGCCGCGATGACCGTTATCAGTTTGGAAATTGCACAAAAGTGTGGAATTTCGAGACTCATTGACAAAAGGTTTGAAGGACAAGCGGTGGGTGTTGGTACTCAAAAGATTGGCGGTAAAATTCACAGTGTTCCAATTGAAATTGATAACACGGGGATTGAATTACCGTGCTCGTTTTACATCGTAGATACCTCAGTCGGTGTATTGTTTGGTTTGGATATGTTGAGAAGACATAGGTGCTTGATTGATTTGAACAGAGACGTATTAGTAATTGGTGAACACATTGAAGCTAAGTTTCTATCTGAAGCTGAAATACCCAAGAAATCTATAGGAAACAACAATCTATTTTCCAGAGGATCGTAAACCAAAAAATAAAAAAAAAAGATAACAAGAAGAAGAAGAAGAAGTCCAATCTACATTTTGGAAGAGGTGCTTTACAAAAACGATTTTTTTTTTTTTTTAATATGAAAAAGCTTTCACGAATCGACTCTTATGGTATTACGTTTGTAGACTCTTCCTCTTCCTTTGGTCTCTGTTTCAACTCCAAGGGTTTTCCAGTAATTCTAAAGTAAATATCTTTCACATCATCGGTTGTAGATTCAAAATGTGACGAAGCATCATAACTCTTTGAAAGGTAAATGCCATTTTTAATGCCGTCCTCAATTGGTTCATAAAGTTCAGCAATGCCCATGAGTGTGTCTATTCGAGGGCCGAGTAATTTAAAGGCTGGTTCCAACTCAACGTGCGGTGTTTCTGTTTCTATAATAGTTGATACAATTGAAAGATAATAGCCCTTTGGAACAACACAATGGACGTCTGATAAGACCGCGATGTAAATATCGTGTTTTCTTCCAACTTGGTTTTGAGGAATTATGATTTGAAGAGAGTCCAACTCAGCACCAGGAATAGGATGATCCAAGACGCAAATTGCCCTGATAACTTTTTGACCAGTCTTTTTAACGTATTCAGGAAAGTAGGTGGGATCGGCTACAACTATTGGTGCTCTAGCTGTACCTTCTTTGGTAATCACCCCAGCAAACTTTTTGTCCGGTCCTTCCCCTTCGTATAATACTTCTTCGATTGGGGTGTCCAACATATAGGTACCACCATAGATTGCAGACAATCTAGCAAATCCCTGTGGCAACTCCCCTAATCCGTAAAGTGGATAAATATAGGGTGATTTGCCGTACTTGGCCACTGATTGCGCGTACAACAAAATCCTTTCGTAAGTTGGTCTAGCAACTTCGTTTAAGTAGTCATCAGTCGACCATAGAGCCATTGCATGGCCAATGAAATCTTTTGTTCCACTTTCTAAACCAAAATAGGTATAGATTTCTTCCATGGTGTTTTTGTCAAGATCGAATCCTTTATGGGTAGAAACATCTTTTTCATCGTAATTTTGTATGTACTCCAAAAATTTCTTCATTCTTCTCTTTTCAAAAATACCCATCAAAGAAGATGCCAATGCCTCACTAGCGGTTGATGGCACTTTTGCAATTTTCCCGTTTCTATACACATAACTTGCGGCAATTTGCTTAAATTCAATGTATCGGGTCACCTCGGTATGGACCAAAATGTTGGTTAACTCCCCATTGGCCATCAAAAACTTGGGAATTAAATCAACGCACCAATCTCTGTCTTTCCCTTTCAACTCGGGTCTTTGTGCAGAAGGTTTGAATTTGCCATATAATTGAGTCAAGTTCAACGATGCCGACTCTCCTCCATAAAAAGCTTGTCTATCAATGTGCAATACTTTTTTTCCCTCTACCGATAGAATCCCGGACAAGACACATTCGGTTAGCCCTGTGCCTAAAACAATAACATCATAATTTTCGTCCATCTTCAGAGAATACTTTGTTGAAACCCGATATATATATATATTTATATATATATATATGTTTGTACAATTGTTGTTAGTATATAAGGTTTCTAATGAAATTCGGTTAAAGCTTTTCTATTTTTCTCTTGCGGGTTTTTTTTTTTTGGGTCTTTTATTTTTATTGCTATGATGATCAAAAGAAAGTTAGATATCTATTTATATTAACATAATTTCCTCTTCTATTTCTATACTACAGTGTGAAATGCCAGTTTTCCCTTTTGAATACCAGCTTTGACAATGTCACTAATCTCTTTTGGGTCCTTTGTGATCTTTGTATAGACCTCGTGTCCATCTTTTGTGATCAAAACATCGTCCTCGATTCTAACACCACCAATGTACCAGTATTTATCCAAAACGGTTCTATCTATGTATTTCGAAGTTTCAGGGTTGTTCAATGTCTCTTCCAACAAGAATGGAGAGAAATAGCAACCTGGTTCGTTGGTAACAACCATGTTTGGTTCAAGTTTCCTCCTTATTCTCAAAAAGCGCAAAAACGGATCTGGATCTGAGTAGTTGGCGTATCCAGCAGTATCATGAGTATCCAAACCTAGCATGTGACCTAGTCCGTGTGGGAAAAACATAGCGCTAACTTTAGCATTGAAAATTTCCTCGACGTTATACTCCTTTTTGAAAATCCCCAATTCGAGAAATCCCTCAATTAACACTCTGTGTGCTTTAAAGTGAAGATCCTCCCAGTTCGCACCAGGTTTCATCAACTTGTATGTTTCCTCCTGCATTTTGAGAACCAAATTGTATATCTCCAAGTGTTCTTTTGTCCAATCTCCATTCACGGGAAAACACCTGGTCACATCACTGGAATAACAGTCCCACTCTGCCCCAGCGTCAATTAAAATAGACCTTTTGTCCTCGGTGATTTCACCATCGTTTTTCACCCAGTGCAACGTGGAGCACGTTTCACCGCTGCAACATATTGGATCGTAAGCTTGATTTTTAGAGCCTTGGCGTAAAGCGTGGTACGCGAACTCCGCGTGTATGTGCATCTCATTGGTTTCAATGGGCACGGCAGACATGACTGCCAAATGGCAATTGTCAGTAATTTTGGCAGCATGCTTCATCAACTCGATTTCATAATCGTCCTTAAACGCACGAGCTTCATCTAAAGCATAAAAAAAATCACTATCCTTTTCAACCAAAAACAGCCAAAACTCTTTATTGAAGTTGTTCAAGTCAGTGGTCAACGCTTTTGTCTTGAGTTTCAGCAACTCTTCCTTAATGTCGGCAACGAATTTTATTTCATCAGCATCAAACTTTTTTTCTGCATCTTCCTTGGATAAAGGTAAACCAGACCACATAATATCTTCCTTGTCGACATCAGGAAGGAAAAGTATCAATTGATTTTCTTCGCTTTTGTATAATACATGTGCACCTGGAATATTGCACCCAGATAAATAAAAAAAATACCTATTTTGTCTAAACGGTTTGGTTTGGTCGCAGTACTTGTACAATTCCAAATCTTCTCCAGAAATGAAAAAATTGGCTTTTTTCGCTTTTTCAGGACTCTTACTGTTCAAATAGGAAAACACCTTCTCAGCATGCTTCTTAGAAGGATATTTTTTACCAATTAAACTAGCTGGACCGGCAGTCATCTTATTTCGCACTCAAAATGAACTATATATTCTTATATTAACCCTATATTATCTTCTACTAAAATCATTCGATGAAATGTCAAAACGAAAAAAAAAAAAAAAAATAAAAATAAAAATAAAAAAAATGTCATTTTTCAATCACGTGTATATCACGTGGCTCAACTGGGGAAGCGAGGCTATTGAGCGAAGCGACACTATCGAGCAGAGCGAGATAGTGGAGCAGCACTGACTAATGACCCTATAGAGCGAAGCGACACTATCGAGCAGAGCGAGATAGTGGAGCAGCACTGACTAATGACACTATTGAGCAGAGCGACACTATCGAGCAGAGCGAGATAGTGGAGCAGCACTGACTAATGACACTATCGAGCGAAGCGACACTATCTTGGTCTCCTCAATAGTGGAGCATCACTGAGTATCATTTTTCAGTCATGTGTATATCACGTGCACTGCTTAATGCCATTTCAGTCACGTGTGTATCACGTGAGTTAGTTGGAAAAAAAAGTACTGGAAAAAAAAAAGGCATAAAGGTTGATTTGTTGGTTGGTTTGGTTAATTGCCACTCAAAAGGTTTAGGTAATTGACTATTTTCTAGTCGTAGACAACTTATTTAAGCGGGTTTTTGTGGTTGACACTATATTATGGAAAGATTGCAAAGATTGTTGGGACAAGGCGGTGGACTTGGTGGTGCTGCGCCACCTCAAACCGATGGGCCTGCAATTGACAATTCGGAAACGGTTTATGTATCTTCACTTGCATTACTTAAGATGTTGAAGCACGGAAGAGCTGGTGTACCGATGGAAGTCATGGGATTGATGTTGGGAGAGTTTGTAGATGACTTTACGATACATGTGCATGATGTATTTGCTATGCCACAGTCTGGTACTGGTGTTTCAGTTGAAGCAGTCGATGACGTTTTTCAAACTAAGATGATGGATATGCTCAGACAAACAGGAAGAGATCAGATGGTTGTCGGATGGTACCACTCGCATCCTGGTTTTGGGTGCTGGTTGTCGTCTGTCGATGTAAACACCCAACAGTCATTTGAGCAGTTGAATAAGAGGGCTGTTGCTGTTGTCATTGACCCAATCCAATCGGTCAAGGGGAAAGTTGTTATAGATGCCTTCCGTACGATAGACACAACAATTTTGATGATGGGTCAAGAGCCCCGTCAGTCCACGTCTAATGTTGGTCACTTGAACAAGCCATCCATTCAAGCATTGATCCATGGATTGAACCGTCATTATTACTCCTTGAACATCGATTACCACAAGACATCAAACGAAACAAACATGCTATTAAATTTACACAAGAAGAACTGGCAGTCAGGTTTGGAGTTGACCAATTATACTCATGAAGAAGTTGAGAACTTGGAGAATACTCAGAAAATGGTGAATATAGCGAAATTGTATAATCAAAGAGTTGTAGAAGAGAAGGAGTTGTCAGAAGAGCAATTGAAGACGAGGTATGTTGGTAAACAGGATCCAAAGAAGCATTTATCGGATACTGCTGAAATGTTGATTGACAAAAATATAAAGACGCTTCTAACTGGTGGTGTGGATTCTCTAGCTATAAGATGAACCAATACGACAATATAAGATATACCGACATTAGGGAGCGAAGCGAGATAGTGGAGCAGCACTGACTGGGAAAGATATATATATATATATATATATATATACATTGATGTGTGTTTATGTGTAATTGGGTAATTATCAATCAAAATTCAAAACCTTGTAACATTTCTCAATCAA
Organism: Lodderomyces oxycetoniae; assembly: GCF_023343755.2. Taxonomy (NCBI): domain Eukaryota; kingdom Fungi; phylum Ascomycota; class Pichiomycetes; order Serinales; family Debaryomycetaceae; genus Lodderomyces; species Lodderomyces oxycetoniae. Next base: position 26,630 of record NW_026055436.1, on the reverse strand, counting down.
GCATTGATTAGAACATAAAATTTCTCCGATTTTCGTTGACGCTAGAAATTGATCAATAATAATAACAAAAGCAGCAAGTTTGTATCCCAAAATCATTTCTTCAGCAGAAGTGGAATCTAGTAAGTCCTCCATGCCACTTAGCCTATCAGTAAACCGCTCTAATTCACTTTTGTAAAAATTTTTCAAATAAGGTTGTTTCTGTAGTTTTTCAAATAGATTCTGATGCCTTGCTTCAAAGTTGTTCCATTTCCTTATTTCAGTCTTCAAGTCCATCAATTCCATGCCATCCTCTACACCGAAAAGTTGCTGGTACACTTTCAATTCTAATTTCTCCACCAATAAACAAGATATCCAAAGATCGTACAAGACCATATCTACATATTCATTCATGAATTCTACTTCAACATTACTGAAGTTGTTGGATGCTATCTTCAGGTTAATCTTTTCTATACTTTCAATAGTGCCCATGCCAGTGCCAGCTCCGGCTATCAAAATTGGAAGAGAATTGAACGGAGACCCACGAAACGGAATACACGTTATACCGCATGGTCCACTATTACTCAATGTGCGTGGTAAGCCCATGCCATTTTTTTTTGCTAAAATGATTGCAGTGGATAGTGATATTGGATCCGTTGGTAATATATAATCTTTATACTGGAATGTATTGTAAACTCCAAGAACAATGTCCAATGCCAGCTGTTTACAATCAAAGCTGAAAAATTGTTGGGGCTTTATATATTCGGTGTCATCTTTGTATGATTTTAACGGAACCGAGTCGAATAGTCTCTTGGCGTAGTCGGGAATCGTAAACATCTCAATTAATAGAATCGATTTGAAAGTGAATAAAAGGCCTTTTTTATTTTATATTTTTTTTTTTTCACTGTCGCTTCGCTCCTCCACTATCGAACGAAGCGAGATGGTGTCGCTAGTGTCGGTGTAGTCAGTGCTGCGCATGCACATATATATTCTATCTAACGTGCATAGTGTGGTGGGGATAACGACACCAGGGAGCGAAGCGATAGTATAGGTATAGTCAGTGCTGCTCCACTATCTCGCTTCGCTCAATATTGGCGCCTTTTTTTTTTTCAATCGGTAAGAGCATACACCAATAGGGTGCAAAAGTGTGTATATGTGGACGTGTATGAGTGTGAGGAGATCCAGAAAGAGACAATTAGAAGAAATTTTGATGGAAAATACCAGTGAACTGTACACCTCTAGTTTTATATTGTGTCGAAGTTCTCCCTCAGTCAAGGTGAAGAAATGCTTGTTTCTAAGTCAAACAATTTTTTTTTGGATACTTCTCTAGACTCTATGTGAGGATTAGGCCACACACGGGTTAGATTGAGTTTCAATGTAGAGTCCCCAAGATTTGCTAACCTTTGTCTTCTAAAGAGAAGTTTGGAAATTAAAACCTATTCTCGTAGTAGCATATCTTTTAGATGGTAATGGTGGGCTTTCTTTTTTTTTTCTTTTTTTTTTTAATATTTTTCTTTTTAGTATCATGTAAAACGAATATAACCGGAGAAAACGGTGTTCTAACCATAGTATTTCATCATTATCAAGTTTCTAAAGATCGTCTGTAGAAACCAAATCAACAGCCATGTCATACCACTTAGTATTTGCGTGTTTACAGGCACTCTCGCCCAAATTGCTGAAACCCATCTTTTCATAAAAAGGTATCAATTTCTCATGGACAATTAAAACCAATTGATCACCAACATCCTGATTTGATAGCTTTTGTATATAGTCATGGAGCAATAAAGCAGCTAGATTTTTACCTCTCCACTTTGGTTCAATAACTACTGAATGCACCCCAATAATTCTTGAGCTTTCAATATGACCAGACCCCTGAACTCCTTCAGTAGGCAACTGCATAGACGCTTCGGAGATTCTAGTCCCCGCTATTTTTGTAGCAATAATATGACCAACCAAAGTTTCTTTAGTCACCGAGGATTTGCCTGGAAACTCCTCTTCGTCCATTTCTTTGTGATTTTTCGATTCATCATGCTCTCGCTCAACTTGTCTGGCTACTTCAGGTAGATTAAGTAAATTATACTTCCATTCAAAGTCTCTAATAAACAAACCTGAGCATAACTCTGGTGCAACTGTAAGTCTATATCGCATAGTAGCTGCTGGACATCTTTCTTCTTCAGAAAAGCCCTTCGATTCTAGTTCAACACATTGGTCAAGATCTTCAATAGTTAGCGGTCTAATTGATAAGTTCGGTGGGAATTCTGACATCTCCTTACTCTTTTTGACTTGATTTTAGTTACGTCCTTTTCTCATTTTTCTCTACTGTTTTTTTTTTTGACTCCTAAACAAAGAGAGAGAGAGAGAAAGAGAAAAATATTATGTTCTATATAACGTCACACGACCAGGGCTAAAAGGAAGAAGAAGAAGAAGAAGAAGAAGAAGAAGGGGGTGTTATTCAAGAATGTTGTTATCGATGGTCTCGTCTGGATGCTCTTCGTTGATCAATTCTTTACTCACTTCCCATAAGTGAACAATGTTGTCATCCGCTACGGAGCCTAGGGTCCACTCTTTAAATGGACACCAGCTCAAATCGGTTACTCCTGCTGTATGACCAGCATGCATCATAAAGAGTTCGGGACATCCATCTTCTGCATCTTCTTGTTGCTGTTCTTCGCCAATTCTGAATAAATCCCATAATATCAATCTTCTGTCTTGACTGCCGGATGCCAAAATTCCATCTTTGTGTGGCGAAAACTCCATGCAGGTTATTCCGTCAGTATGTCCCATCATTGTATGTACTAGTCCTGTTGTACCTTTACTGCTCATTTTTCTCAAGTCTAGCACGCTGATGTTTGAAGTAGCACTCCCAATAGCTAACAAGTTTTGTGAAAATGGGGAGAATGCCAAAGAGTTTATTCCCTTTGAACCTTTTGCAGCATATTTTGTAACGACATCTTTACTTCTCAAATCAAAAATGTACGTATTCTCATCTTCCGAAACTGAGGCAAAGAGATTCTTATCAAAGAAATGCCACTTGGCATCATTGACTATATCTTCTTGTACAGCGCTTTTGAAAAGGAGTGAGGAGTCACTGCCAGCTTCCGCATCACTCACACATACTAATCTATCATCTGCCGCCGTTAACAATAAACCTCTTTGGTTTGGATTCCAAGAGAGACCATAACCATTGGCAGAATGCGGCCGGAAACTTGAGAAACTGGATTGGTTGTTGCTATCCAACTTGTACAAATCGACGCGACCTGCACCATTAATGGTTCCAACTATATTGGTATCTTGAGGCATATATCTTGCTCTGCATATCTCCTCTTCATTTGCAAACTTCTCCGTAATCTTTATTCTTGAGTTGGCTTTTGTTACTCCATCGTTAGAAATCTGGGTCTCGGCAACTTTAAGGTAGTTTTGGTCATTCCCTGAAGTATGTGTTCCGAGCAATAGTTTCGTGTTTATTAATCCACCTTCAATTGTATGGTTAGGTAGCCATTGTATTGTTAGAGATGGCCATGTCAATGCAGTCTCACTCACAAACTCGTACATGTATCTACAATTCTTTCTCCATAATTGATACTCTTCTTTGACCGATAACTCTTTTGCTTCATCATTGGGTGTCTCTGTAGCCATGATTGAACTGTACTATTGGGCAACTACTAGGGTAAAACAACTGCCGTTGAATAAATCGCGCTACACGTTATAGTTTGTTTTTTTTCGGTATATTTTTTCAACCTTATTCCACGCACACACACACACACACACACAAGCTACATACATTCATACACACACAAGCTACATACATTCATACACACACAAGCTACATACATTCATACACACACAAGCTACATACATTCATACACACACAAGCTACATACATTCATACACACACAAGCTACATACATTCATACACACACAAGCTACATACATTTGCAAATACAGACCCATCATGGAGAGGGAGGTGGAGCAGGAAAATCAAGTGATACCGGCATCTCAAATACCAAACAAGGGTCAATTCTCTTTTCCCATTTATTCTTCTCAACTTATAAGCAAGCTCTTGTGCTTCTAAATCACTTTTTACTCGTAAGGGTAATTAAAATGTTTGCACTATATTTTTATTCCCCATAAAAAAACCCCGGTTCTATTGACAACTTTTAATGAGTTTGTACAGTGTATATTGTGTATGTGTGCGTGTTTGAATAACCAAATATTAGTTTATTCGGGCTAATTGTTTAGAAAATAAAAAGTAGAAAAATCGTGATATATGAACAAACAAAGCTTAACTGGTGGTCACAAAATATATACAAAGAATTGAAAAGTACTAGATAAGAGAATGGGCCGGAATTACCAATAGACCCCAATGTGTAAAAACTACATTACTTTTGTAGCTCTTCATAATGTCCCAATTTTGAATGCAGGATTTGAAACCAAGATATATTTGTTGAATGGTAAAGGCCCTCAATTATTCTGCCGGTTTTGAAAAACAAAAAAAACAAAGGAAAAATAATTTATGTACAAGTAATTCCCCAGCAACTGACCCTAGATCTGAAAAGATACTATATGACCGTGCGGCTCAGATAGCATTATAATCGGCTCAGATGGTGTAGTTTTAGTGGAGCACACTGACTACATCAACACTATGCTATTACGTGCTGCTCCACTATCTCGCTCTGCTCGATAGTGTCGAAGGCTTGAAGGATTCCATTCTTTACGTGATAGGAACAACACCTAGTAGCTTGTTACAACACTATCTCGCTCTTCTCGATAGTGTGGATGAAGAGCCATTAACCACCCAAATCAACTACCAAACTCGTAGAAATGCCCCACACACACACACACACCCTGATACTCAATTTGGCTAATATCCTATTGATGACATTGACCCAGGGAGGAAGGGGGAATCGTTGCAAAAGTGCATTACTTTAATGATATTCGGATTTATACCTCAACATATAATGCAATTGGCGCCCTTACCTATTTAGAGTCATTTTGAGCTCACCTGGAAATTATTCTATTCATGTGCACTTTGCTATTTGCATAGACTTCTGCAATTTGACGTTACCAATGAAGTCTAATCGGAGTAATGGATAGATAAGAAAGCAATTTAAGAAAATTAGCGAAATTAGCGGAGAACCAGCTTTATTCCTTAATTGCTCATTATGTCAATGTATGAGCTGTATCTGCAAAACAATTTTTTTATTTTTTATTTTTTTTTTCAAAAAAAAAAAAAAAAAGTAAACTAAACGGCTGATTGCGAAGTGAAGTCATGGTTTAAAACGTTTTTGACGCCGATGGTTAAGAGAATCTTCTATTTGATGGCTCCAGCTACCTACTCTAGTACTGACAGACATTCGTCTTCCGCTAAAATTCTCTTAAACTTCATAACTTTCTTCACTAATTGTACTAAAAACTCATTGATGCTTTTGCTGAAAAGGATAAAATGACGTACACTAACGTTTCTTATGGAATAGGAAAAAATGAATGATAATAATAATAATAATAATAATAAAAATGAAAAAAAAAAACCACTCTATCATTTATTGCCGACAATAGTGAGATAACAACCGATATCGGCAGAAAGCAGTATTACACAAAATCATAGATTGCATACACTATGCAGCCGTAATTAAAACTTTTACCATATTTGCAATTTATATTGCCGTCTTAGGGAACAATACTTTGTATCAAAAATTGAATATGCATTGTTAATCCTTCTTGTGCCAAGACTAGAACTAGGTATCGGTAGCTATAATAAGGGTTTTAATCTGATATAAAAGAGAACCTAAATTCTCTCCCAAGGTTATCAACTTTTTGACCTTTAGTAAGTAGAAAATCAAGGAATATGTCACGGACTTCACAAGAGTCAAATACCATGGATGACGCGAGTGTAGACTCGGAAAAAGTTGTCTCCTACGGTAATGCAACGCAACCCCCACACGACGAAGGTCTTCATAGGACAAGAACTGCTTTATCAAGAATTCTCACGGGTCACTCGGCTGAACGTGAAAATGATGAAAAAGAATTGAAAAGATTGGTTACAAACAATAAGGGAGTAGAGAAAATAATATCTGAGTTGCAAGAAGGTGCAGGTAGGTTGGGTCCACTTGAAGAGCCATATGATGTAAAACGTGTTCATACACATGCTGATCCACACTCTGATTTTAATGATAATGATCCTTGGAAGTATCCTGTGGATGTAGAAACTGGATTAAGGATAGTTGAGTGGGTAGACCATGATAAGAAAAATCCAAAAAATTGGAATAATGCTATAAAGTGGGTGTATACTGGGTTGTTGGGTGCAATATGTTTCGTTGTTGCGCTTGGTTCTGCAATTGTGACTGGTGATTTAGAAAGACCTGCAGAGACTTTTGGTGTTTCTTCTGAGGTTATTATTTTGGCTTCAGTAACAATGTTTGTTATTGGTTTTGGTGTTGGTCCATTAGTTTTTGCACCAATGTCTGAAGAGGTGGGTCGAAAACCGATATACGCGGTTACTTTGTTTGTTGCTGTTATATTTATCATTCCATGTGGTGCTGCTAGAAACATTGGTACTTTAATCATCTGTCGTTTGATTGATGGTATCTCGTTCAGTGCACCCATGACATTGATAGGTGGTTCCTTAGCAGACATGTGGGAAGGTCCAGAAAGAGGTGTTGCTATGGCCATCTTCTCTGCTGCGCCATTCTTGGGTCCTGTTTGTGGTCCAATCTTTGGTGGTTTGTTGTGTGATCACGCACCTACCTGGAGATGGATTTACTGGGCATTTTTGATCATTTCTGGTGTCTTTTACGCAATCTTTATTGTTATTGTTCCTGAAACCCACCATGGTATCTTGTTGAAGAAAAGAGCCAAGAAGTTGAGAAAGGATACAGGAGATACCAGATACAGAAGCTTGAATGAGATTGAAGTTAGGACATTTGCTGAAGTTGCCAAAACATCACTTTTGAGACCCTTTATTTTGTTGTCTGAGTTGATTGTATTTTTGATGACAATTTATATGGCTATTGTTTACGGATTGTTGTACATGTTCTTTTTCGCATACCCGGTTATTTATATGGAAGGTAAAAAGTGGTCTGCTTCATTGACAGGTGTCATGTTTATACCCATTGGTGTCGGTGTTATCATTGCCACACTTGCTGCTCCACTTTTTAACAAGGATTACAATAGAAGGGCTCAAAAGTACAGGGATCGAGGTGAGTTGCCTCCAGCAGAGTTGAGATTGATTCCAATGATGGTTTCGTGCTGGTTTGTTCCAGCCAGTTTATTTGCATTTGCATGGTCTTCTTATCCACACATTTCTTGGGCTGGACCATGTTTCTCTGGTTTGGGTGCTGGTTTTGGTTTCTGTTGTTTATACAATCCAGCTAACAATTACATTGTTGACTCCTACCAGCATTATGCTGCTAGTGCATTAGCTGCTAAAACGTTTGTTAGATCTATTTGGGGTGCTTGTGTTCCCTTGTTCACTATACAAATGTACCATACCCTAGGCTATGAATGGGCAAGTTCATTGATGGCTTTCATTTCCTTAGCATGCTGTGCTATTCCATATTTATTCTTCATTTTTGGAGCAAGAATCAGAAAGTTTTCAAGGTACGCATACTCGCCAGCTCCAGGTGATATCCCAGTTGTGGTCGACGTTGGTCACTAAAATTTAGGCATATGAATTTATCATGATATATAGAGAGAAGAGGGAAATTTTAAATAGATAAGTAATACAGTAATATCTGAAACTGATTATACTAACCAAGTTCTGGATCGAAAAAAAAAAATGTGGTAATTTTTACTATTTCTTCGACCTCGTTGTAGACGATACTTTCTCAATACCTCTGAACTTACTTCTCGTAAGAAAGTAAACGGTACGTACCTGTGACCTGGCAGGTACAAAAAATATTTATTGTTTTTTAGTACATAAAATATGTGATGAGTGTATCTCTTCCCTGAAAACCACTGTGTTTTTCTTTCATTGATACCGTTGGAAGATGTATTAAGAAAGACATGAGCCTGCAAAGAAACCAAATTTGAGTCTTTTCGTGCCTTTTAAAACTGTATAAATGACAAAAAAAAAATAAGCTAAAAGTGTAATACGTTTGTGTTCTATTTGTCATAGTTACAGCCGGACAAGTGACTACTATACTAGGACATGATTTCATCCCGCTGCGTTTTTTTTTTTCGTTTTTTTTTTTTTTTTTTCTCTTTAATTTGCAAATCATTATGCACACATGGGTTTTGTTTGCATCACAGTTGAATCGTTTTAAGATCATTGTGGGATCTCTTGGGTAAATTAATGAGCTATTCGTAAGGCTTGTAATGTCTAGAATAGAATTATCAATTCCGGGGAAATGAGGGGGAAGTACTTTCGTATTAAGGGGGGAACCCTCAAGCCCACATTTATGAAAAGCCTCCTATGTTGAATGACACAAAACCCAGAGGTAGTTAATTCCGATGAGCAAAAGGATTTATTTTGGTACAAAACAAGAACGGCTAAAACAATATTTTTTTTCCCCATACAAAAATAGAAGAACTACACATTTGCTCTGATATTTACCGACCGAGTGGGTCTAATAACCGGGTATGAAAAATTCATTAGAGTCCATCTTTTGAGAATATAAATATAAGGTGAACTTTCATTGTAGACTCTCCAGTTTGGTTTTCTTCTTTTCTTTTCTTTTTTTTTTCTTTCTTTCCATTTCATTTAACCGTTAATTTTCTTTTTCAGCCATGTCCGACTCAACTTTGGATGACAATAGTATTAACTCTACTAATATTGTCGCCTACAATGCTGGGGAAAACGACAATAATGCTTTAGAAAAACCAAAGTCAGACGTTTCTAATGAGAGGGAATTGGAGAAAATCTTGACTAATAATCCAGGTCTAGAAAGAATTTTGACTGAATTGCACAAAGGTGCCGGTCAGTTGGGACCTGCAGAGCAACCTTACGATCTTACAATAGTCGAGACTCACGCTGATCCACACTCTGATTTTAATGATAATGATCCTTGGAAGTATCCTGTGGATATGGAAACTGGATTAAGGATAGTTGAGTGGGTAGACCATGATAAGAAAAATCCAAGAAATTGGAATAATGCTATAAAGTGGGTGTATACTGGGTTGTTGGGTGCAATATGTTTCGTTGTTGCGCTTGGTTCTGCAATTGTGACTGGTGATTTAGAAAGACCTGCAGAGACTTTTGGTGTTTCTTCTGAGGTTATTATTTTGGCTTCAGTAACAATGTTTGTTATTGGTTTTGGTGTTGGTCCATTAGTTTTTGCACCAATGTCTGAAGAGGTGGGTCGAAAACCGATATACGCGGTTACTTTGTTTGTTGCTGTTATATTTATCATTCCATGTGGTGCTGCTAGAAACATTGGTACTTTAATCATCTGTCGTTTGATTGATGGTATCTCGTTCAGTGCACCCATGACATTGATAGGTGGTTCCTTAGCAGACATGTGGGAAGGTCCAGAAAGAGGTGTTGCTATGGCCATCTTCTCTGCTGCGCCATTCTTGGGTCCTGTTTGTGGTCCAATCTTTGGTGGTTTGTTGTGTGATCACGCACCTACCTGGAGATGGATTTACTGGGCATTTTTGATCATTTCTGGTGTCTTTTACGCAATCTTTATTGTTATTGTTCCTGAAACCCACCATGGTATCTTGTTGAAGAAAAGAGCCAAGAAGTTGAGAAAGGATACAGGAGATACCAGATACAGAAGCTTGAATGAGATTGAAGTTAGGACATTTGCTGAAGTTGCCAAAACATCACTTTTGAGACCCTTTATTTTGTTGTCTGAGTTGATTGTATTTTTGATGACAATTTATATGGCTATTGTTTACGGATTGTTGTACATGTTCTTTTTCGCATACCCGGTTATTTATATGGAAGGTAAAAAGTGGTCTGCTTCATTGACAGGTGTCATGTTTATACCCATTGGTGTCGGTGTTATCATTGCCACACTTGCTGCTCCACTTTTTAACAAGGATTACAATAGAAGGGCTCAAAAGTACAGGGATCGAGGTGAGTTGCCTCCAGCAGAGTTGAGATTGATTCCAATGATGGTTTCGTGCTGGTTTGTTCCAGCCAGTTTATTTGCATTTGCATGGTCTTCTTATCCACACATTTCTTGGGCTGGACCATGTTTCTCTGGTTTGGGTGCTGGTTTTGGTTTCTGTTGTTTATACAATCCAGCTAACAATTACATTGTTGACTCCTACCAGCATTATGCTGCTAGTGCATTAGCTGCTAAAACGTTTGTTAGATCTATTTGGGGTGCTTGTGTTCCCTTGTTCACTATACAAATGTACCATACCCTAGGCTATGAATGGGCAAGTTCATTGATGGCTTTCATTTCCTTAGCATGCTGTGCTATTCCATATTTATTCTTCATTTTTGGAGCAAGAATCAGAAAGTTTTCAAGGTACGCATACTCGCCGAACATGGATGACAAAATACCTTCTAAAGAAAACACTGGTCACTAGAGGTTAATAGAGAATTATTTATACATTGCATATCATTTTCTATAAAACAATTTATATACCTACGAAAACTCTATAAAACTGGATCTTACAACATGGCGGAGATTCTACTTTCACTAGGAAGTTGATCTTCAACATCCACATCCGAGGAAGCAATCTCGTTACCCAACTTGTAAATCTTTATAACGTAACCTTGATTGTTCAAAACGACGAAATCTGCGTCGCAACCGGGATTCAAGAATCCACGTTCATTTTCAAGACCTATTGATAAAGCAGCATTATTTGTAGCTGTCTTTACAGCTTCTGCCAAGGATATGTTGGCCCAAGTCATCAAATTACGTACACATTGTGGTAAAGTTGTTGAAGCTCCTGCCAACGTGTCTGTACCTTTCAAGTAAACTCTATCTCCATTTTTAACTATAGTCCGGCCGTCCCAGTCGTACTGGCCATCAGGTAAACCAATCAAGTGCATAGCATCTGTGACCAAAACACATTTCTTTGGATTTGATCTGTAAGCTAAGGTTGCCATTGATGGGTGGACGTGTACACCATCACAAATCAAACCGAAATATGGTGTTACATCCTTGGAGTCAATTGCTGGTGTATCAATTAAACCAACAACACCGGCGTTACGGTGGTGGGGTTGAGGCATAGCATTATACAAATGTGTAATCATTGTGCATCCATTTTCAATTGCCTGCACCCCAGTTTCGTAGTCAGCCATAGTGTGTCCAATTGAATATACGCAGCCATGTTGTGTGATATATGGAATTAAGTCCAACACTCCCGGTATCTCCGGTGCTGCTGTGATGATGGTGACATTTTCAAAAAAGTTATCGCTACCACCATAAACCTGGAGTAATTTTTCTTTACCTTCCTTTGCATCAACAAAAGTTTCTGGAGGATGACATCCTTTTTTCTGCAAGCTTATAAAGGGACCTTCCAAATGAGCACCTAGGGAATCAGTTTGACGCGAAGATCTTGTTTTTTTGTAAATGGGAAGAACTTTGGAGTACACGGTTGGAAAATTGGAAGTGACAGTAGGACATATAGCAGTAACACCAGATGAAAGATATTTCGTCATGGCATCTTGATAAGATCTTTTAAATTCTGTAACCTCCTGAGGTGACGATTCCTCTTTTAAGTTGGAAAAATTTAACCCATAAATACCATTATTTTGTATATCGATCATACCAGGAGCTAGATATTGGCCATTTAAATCAATTGTCTTGGTAATGTAGTTTGGTGTGCTAGGAGGATGGCATATTTTTCTAGTATTATTATCGAAATATAAATCTCTAAACTGGTATAACTCTCCGTTGTCAATTAAATGACAGTTTGTAAATCTAGTAACAGACATGTTGATATCAAGGAGAGAGAAAAAAAAAAAAGAAAGAAAATAAGATTGATAGACTGTTATCAATCAAAAAAAAAACCTTCTTCTGTACAATGGGTGGTGGGGGGGGGAAGAGAGGGGGGAATTACATTTGGTTATATATATTGCCAAAGTGACTTTTCAAGACAATTTCTTTTTCCCACTAAACTAATACAAAAAAAAAAAAGGATCATTGAAAAAGTGCAAGGCCACATGTGAGCTCCCACAGATAAAGAATTTCTTACTGAACAAGTTACATAATCAAAGAAACGAAATCCACTACATTAAGCAGCACCTAATAACTTAGAGTCATGTAATTTTGCAACCTGTGCTGTTGTAAAATACAATAGGAAAAAAAAAAAAAATTGCTATTCATTGAATGTAACATCGTTTGGAACTCAATGTAACATCAGATCAAGAGATCTCATATGTTGAGATTTTTTTTTTTCTTTTTTCTCTTTCATCTCTGGAAGATTTCGGTTTATTCCCGTGTGATTCCCGCCTGGCCCAATCACCCAATTATGCTGAAATGCCATAAAAAGGTCCAATGTTACATCCTTCCACAATTCCATTAATTTTTATCATCACCTTTTTTTCTACTTTATTTTTCTTCAACACTTTATTCCTACTTTGATACTCACGTTTTTGGCTCTACCTTGCATTTTTTGATCCACCTTACATTTTTTGATCCATCTTACATTTTTTGCTCCATCTTACTTTTTTTGATCCGTCTTACATTTTTTTTTGTTCTTTGTTACAGTGAAGCTTACGGGTAGCAATAAGGCGATTGCCTGAAAAGGTCATTCTACATGTCCAATCTCGGTTTGACATTAGATTGGTTCAAGTCACACATTCACATATTTACCTTCACACACACACACACACTCTCTCTCTCTCTCTCTCTCTCTCTCTTTCTTTCCATGTATGTCTTCTCTATCGCCATAAGGTAACACCTAAACTAAAAAAAAAAGAAATCTCCTTATAGTTTTGTTTTGTTGCAGCATATATTTTTATTTCATTTTTTCTTTTTTTTTTTTTTTTTTTTTTTTTTTTTTTTTTTTTTTTTTTTTTTTTTTTTTAGTTTATTTTTTGCAATTTCATCAACTTATCTTCATTTGTATATAATGGAGGAGAATGCTCTTGTAGGGGGATGAGAATGGGTCAGTTTCATTAAAGTTCTTTCATCTGCAAAAATTATGAGACAAGCCACATTTTCATCTGCTGACGACGCATCCCAGTATTTAGCTGACTATATAATTAGAAAGATCAACAGCTTTAGACCAACAGCATCAAAACCATTTGTGCTAGGTTTACCCACGGGATCTTCTCCTGAGGGAATATACTCGAGGTTGGTTGAGGCATTCAGACAGGGTAAGGTTACTTTTAGACATGTTGTTACTTTCAATATGGATGAATATATAGGTTTAGCACCATCAAATGAGCAATCTTACCATTACTTTATGTATGATAAATTGTTTAACCACATCGATATCCCAAAGGAAAATATAAACATATTGAATGGTTTGACCAATGATGTTGAGCAAGAGTGTAAAAACTACGAAGCCAAGATCAAAAAATATGGTAGAATCCACTTATTTTTGGGCGGTTTGGGTCCAGAAGGCCACTTGGCATTCAATGAAGCTGGTTCCACAAGAGATTGCATAACCAGGGAAGTTACCTTGGTTGAATCAACAATCAAGGCCAATTGCAGATTTTTCAACAACGATTTGAGTAAAGTGCCTAAAACAGCACTTAGTGTTGGTATATCTACTATTTTGGATAATTCGGACGAAATTGCCTTAATTGTTTTGGGAGAGAACAAAAGGTTTGCTTTGGAAAAGACTATCCACGGTAAAAAGAGCAACCCAGACTTCCCTTCTAGCTACTTACAGGAGCATCCTAATGTTTTGATTGTATGCGACAATGCTGCTGCTGGATTGAAATCGAAATTATAGAGTATTTTAGTTTTTATATATAGTTTATGAGAATTAGATGATGATGATGATGATGATGATGATGATGATGATGATGATTGATTGATTTAGTTTTTGACTTGACTCTTAATTATTAATATCTTGTAGGCACGTGACTAAAAAAGAAATGGTAACAAAGATAACAAAACCTAAAAATGCTAAAGTTAAAATGGTCATTATGTATTAAAGTTTTCTGTTTCCCCTTTCCCCCAACTATTAAACTGAATAAAAGGAATATAATATCTATAAAAATCTATATATATCATCATCATAATTTTTTTTTATATCATCATCATCTCTCTTCTCAGTCCTTTGAGTAAAAGGCTGCTCCTATTGCTGCTCCTATCACCGAACTGTTTTCAATCAATTCTAATTTAATTTCGCAACCAAGTTTTTTCACCTCTTCATTTGTATTAACATAGTCCAATACCATATTTCTGTAATTAATGAAATATGTCAATACCGATCCAACATATCCAATGGTAATTAAGCCTTCAATCTTGTTGTTATCTGTATTATATTCCAGTAATAATTTCAAAAATGCAATGATTGAGTTTGCAACAATGAATGCAGCTCTTTTGATCACAAACGATGTGATGGTTTTGATCTTTGTGATATCTGATTTTTCAACTGGTTTTGACCATCCATAACAATCAAGAAACTTTTTGTTTATTTCTTCGTAATCGCTGTTTTCATCTACAAAGCACATCAACTCTCCTTCAAATCCATCATATGAAACATTCAATATTTTGCCAAGTTCCTCTGGAGTATATTGTGAAAATAATTCCTTTTTATTGTAAAGATCCACCATTATCAATCTGGATATTTCTGGCAAATACCTCCCGCTAGTTAACAACTCATTAGGTTGGAACGCAGTGTTATCCTCGGGGTCAAGCATTGTGTATGGTTTGAAGTGGTGTTTGAAATTTTGTAATCTTTTATCAATCATCGCATCATATTTTGTACCAAGACAATCACACAAATCTTCGCCAAACAAGGACAATTCAGTGTTGAATAACAACTTGTCATCGATTAATTTTGTCTTGTGCATCTTTTCGGCATCGGCATTCAATGGACAGCACATATTGAACCCTGTCCCCAAAACCATTGCCAATATCAATTTATCATCTAAAAACGATCCTGCAGAATATACCGCGACTGAATCGTTCATGACACTTCTAACATCGATTTTGATACCAAATTCATCATGTAAAATAGATTCCAACAAGAACTTCAAGTCCTTGCCGCAAACTTCTGGATCTAGTGTGTAACCTTTTGAAACATGACGAATATTACCACTGTTATAGCTAGTAGTTTCCAAGGGGAAAGACCATGTCATACCAGTTTTAATCAAGCTTGAACTTTTAATGAGATCTTGTCTTGACAAAATCTCCATAATCTTTGACCCAATGAATTTGAAAAAATTCCTGTCGATATTCTTGTACTCGTTGGATATGATCCACTTTTCTTCAAGAACAATATGAACACGTTCACTTCTCGAACGCTGCAAATCTGGCGAGATATCAATAACGGCGATTCTCAAAGTTGAGCCGCCCAAGTCGATAACCAAATATTGGCCATGTTCACTACCATCTGGCGACAAATTATAACTTGGAACCATAGAAATTCCATTTTCCCCTAACGACCTTCTAAAATCGTTTAGTAATAATTGTGATTGAATGGTCAAGTTTTCTTGCGTTAAGGGACTAGTAAACGACTCAGCAATTTTTTCCAATAAATTAGATTCCTCTTCTTCCGATTCAGTAGTAGTAGAAACGGGGGAATGTCTAGGGGACGATAAAAACGAGCCCGTTGTTGAAGAAGCTAACGATTTATACTCCTCTTCGTTGGATAAATCGTTAGCTGGTTCATTGGGCATACTAGCAAATTTCTTTGTAACATCAACAACTGGATCGAGATCGGCCTTTTTCTGAATATGAGTTTTGTCTCCTATAGCAGAACTTGTATCGTGAAGCATCGTAAAATATATTTTTAAAAGAACGGGTTTCGATAAACTATATATGTGCCAAAAGTCAAAATTTATTTAATACGGGTTACGCCGGAACAATTTTTAAGGTTGGTGGAATTACGAATGGAGCACCAGGTGGGGTTATTAGAGGTGAAAGCGTTGAAGGGGAAACTCTCTTTCCTTTAAATAGGAATAGACTTTTTCAAAACTCTTTTTTTGCATTACTGTCAATGCCATAAAAAAGTTAACTTGATCTTTCTGTACTGATGTTGCAGAGGCTATTTTTCTAATTTCCATCTCGCGAGAAAAAAAAAAAAAAGAAAAAAAAAAAAAAAAGATTT
The DNA here is from genome assembly GCF_023343755.2 of Lodderomyces oxycetoniae. Lineage (NCBI taxonomy): Eukaryota > Fungi > Ascomycota > Pichiomycetes > Serinales > Debaryomycetaceae > Lodderomyces > Lodderomyces oxycetoniae. The sequence continues at coordinate 10,520 of NW_026055436.1, read as the reverse complement.
GCGTTTACTGTATAACAGTAGTAAGGATTCACTACGACACTATTTGTGGCCCAACAAATGCATACTGATGATACTTGCAGAGGTGATAGAGGAAGATGCAAATCATGTTCCACTGAGGAACAAGAAATACAAAAACAAATAATAAAATAAAATAAAAAATCAAACTAAAATTGACACCATCCCCCACATTGTCATCTAAATGCAAATAAAGGAAAAATATAAGATAGTAAAGATGTAAGGCATCTTAGAAATAATGAAATCATAAAAAAAAAAAAAAAATATGTATAAAATAAAGTGGTGAAAGATTTCACTTGATTTAATAGGGAACTTAATATTGTCACCACAACATCCTCGTTATTTAACTCTCGGGGGCTTATGGTCCCAAAAAAAAGCCACCCAAATTCTAAGCTGAGTCTTGTATTCATTCGGCACTTGTCTTTTTGATAAAATTTAGGTTACATGTTGCCGTTGTTGTAGTCATTGTGTTACAATTGTAATGACGTTACAATACGAAAATTAAAATTAAGATTGTTTTTTTTTTTTTATCGCTAGGTCCTGCTGTCTCGTGATATGCGGAGTTGGATATTCCGGTCCCATAAAGGTAACCCCCCTTACTTTCCAAGCGTTTTTTCAAAGCTTCATCGCTCGTTTTCTTTTTCACAACTTTCCGAAAGATGAAAAATGAACTGACTCTGCTTCGTTCTTGGCCAGATACGCCTCTGGGGGGGGGGTAAAGCATCTCTTCAAAAGTAATGTAACTATGTTATGATAGGAAAAAAAAGATCCTTATATTTGCGAGTGCGGCGCTTTTTCTACGAAAAAAAAACTTTAATCGGAAAATTAAAAGCTTTTTTCTTCTTGGACTCGGTTAATAGTTTAGTATATTTTTTTTCCTATTGTAGTTTTTGCAATCAAAGAAGTAATAAAGAATAAGGAGTGTTCGACATTATCGAGCGACGCTATCGAGCGACACTATCGAGCGACACTATCGAGCGACACTATCGAGCGACACTATCGAGCAGAGCGAGATAGTGGAGCAGCACTGACTACACCGACACTATCGAGCCACACTATATAGCTCTGCTTGATAGTGGAGCAGCACTGACTACACCGCCACTATATAGCTCTGCTCGATAGTGGAGCAACACTAGGGTTTATTGCCAATGTAATTCCATCAAAGCTTATATGGTACCTATATAGATTCTTCTGTCACCTTGTCCTCATTCACCACCACCTCTTCATCCTCATCCTCCTTTTCATCCTCCTTTAATTGGCTTCTTATTGTACCAGTCATTTTATCAAGATTATGTGCTTGTACCAAGTGATCATCAACCAAGACTTCCCTCAATTTCTCTTTCGCAACTACTATAATTTCATCTACTAGCCTTTGTCCAACAACCAATGCTGGCTTTAAAAGGTTCATCGTGTACAACACATACAATGACACGCCAAAAATAATAGCCAATGAAAAGGTGAATGGGTTTCGAATAACCGCCATAAACTCATTCCATCCTAATAGCATAATTATCAAATAAATATAGTATGGGATCTGAGTAATATGTTGAACTATTGAACGCTTCGTTTCCACAAATTTAGCATCAATTTCCTTTTTGAATTTGGCTAATATTTGCGCCTTTTCCGTCTCACTGATAATATCGCTGAAATTTCTCTCCTTGTCTTCTTCGTCATCTTCATCTTCTTCTGCACCATATTCATCGTCACTAACCATATCAAGACTCTTTACACCCAAATATTCCCTTCTCAATTGTTTATTGAAAATGTCAAAATCAGGAACAATCTCAGAATCGTCGCTCAATTTGGCAATGGTCAAAATTGGTAAGATTCTTAAAGCATACTCTTTGGCAATGCCAAATACATTTTCCAACTCTTTAGAGTCTTGAAACATCCTAGGTAAACCTTTGTTATCGTACCTAAACTTGTCGTCAAATTTACTTTGAAGTTGTTCCACTACTTTCTCTTTATATATAAGCTTGTGAATTATTTCATAAAATGCATTCCAGGAAAGGAACTTAAACTTGTTCATAGCTTTCTCATTTTCTTCTTGTGACGTGTTCAAGTCAAAATCATTCTCATATTTTGAACAAAAATTGCCAACAAGTTGATTAAAACTATTGAGAATGTTGTCCCAAGTTTTCTCATCGGGATCATTCAATTGGAGTTGCATGTTTTTCAACAAATTTGTTGATAATTTTTTAATAGCTTTGTTTACAATATTGTTCAACTCCACTTTCTGCTGTTTCTTGATAATAGTTTCAATATCGGTTTGAAACTTGTTAACCAACTCGTCAATGGTAAATGTACCTTCTAAAGATATAAAGCCAAGATTCTGTTCAACATTTCTGGCAATCTCTGACGATAACCTCTCGGACTCCTTTGCAAAACTCTTGCCCTTTAATGATACAAGGTTCTTTTCAAACGAGTCTAGTGAAGACTGGATAAGCTGCTTCGAGTAAGCATCAAAAACTTCCTTGAATTTGCTATTTATCAAAGATACAAGTTTCAACCTCTTTTGCAGGTAAACGGATTGGTTATATCTTGCAGCTGAATGATCGTATTCTTCCAAAACGTCGTTCCTAAGATCAACAAATAGCAAGCCAACATCCTCGTAAACATGCTCTTTCTTCTTCGTCTTCTTCTCCTCCTCCTCCTCCTCCTTTTCAATATCCTTAAACATCTCTGCAAACTTGTTTACAAATTCACCAAAAACATTTTCAACAATCTCGTCACATTTAAACTGGGCAACTAAAATCTGCTGCGTTGGAAGGTCCAAGTCCTTATTGGTTTCGATTTGCTCCCAGCACTTCTCAGCATATAGTGTCCACCCATCAATAGGTACATTATGATGGTATTCTGGCTTGAACAATCCATCGATGAGTCTGTCTCCCAACTCTGCTATGCCTCTTGCGAATTGGTCTGGTTGTAAAATTTTATGATTCAATGCGTGGAAATCAATATCAAAAAAATCTTCAAAAGTCAAATGTGCCAACTCGCTAGGTTTTACCAAGGCATCCCACATTTTCTTCAAATCAGTGGTTACTGTTGCGGCTAAATTTTCAATCGGAGTGTTGCCCAAATGATCTCTTATAACCACCAAAAGCAAAACCTTGTGGTCGTTCTTTGAGTCCAACTTGCTTTTCCCAAATAATGTGATATTGACCTCAAACACTGTTTTTAGCAATGCCATATTTGAACCTTGATACAATCCTATTTGGTGTTCCCAAATATTGAGAATCAAAACTTCAGACGTTGCCAACGCAAATAGCGCCGCTTTCCGTTCAAAGTCCTGGTCTTCGCCCCTTTCGCGACCGTCTGTACCCTCCACATCCATAACAATGATGTTTGAGTTGCCATTGCCGTCTTTCGTGCTGCTGTTGTTGTTGCCAATTGCGCGCCCAGACGTGGTTGTCAAGAGCAGCGATTGGGCTAGCCAAATTCCTTTGGTTGTTTGTTGACGACTTTGCTCGTTCATAACATCGAAATTGGTATTGAACAAATTGTTAAGTAAAGTAGACTTTCCAGTTGATTGTGACCCAAACACGGCAACAATATGATAATTATGGCCTACATTGGCTGGACATGTCCTACTAATGTATGACAAAATATCCTTATTGAAGTGCTTTTCCTCATCAATTATCTGTAGCGCATCCTCAAGACGAACCTGCTCAACAGGAACGAACGAAGACGACGATGAAGTTTCCGATAAAGGGTCCTCCTTCATTTTGCTTTATTTTCAATAGCTGGGGGAGAAAAAGAAAAACCTTTTGTAGCGAGTAAGAGAGAAATAGGTTATAATTTTTTTTTTTTTTTGTTTTTTTTTTTTTTTATATTCTCTTGTGATTACATATACTTACTTATACTTTACCCTTGCGATATCCAATTCTCGTTTCATTTTCCATAATTTATGGAACCGTTGACTTTGATATTGCCATCTCTTTTCGATTCTCACTGCGGCTAGTACAAACTGTGCCAATGCCTTAAAAGTGAGCTTAGGCCTTTTTTCGGTTCCAAGTATGTACCCTGGGTATACGCCTATTTTTGCCAACTTTGAACTCTCATTTTCGTTAAGCTGGCTCTTTTTTATTGAATCTATAGCAAAATTGTAAAGAAATTTGAAATCGTCTGCTTTGTAATGAGTGTCTTTGTACCGCTGTTTAAAATATGTGCTTTCGTTTTTAAGAAACTCGGCAAACTCAATGTCCGTTGCAATTTTCAAGTTACTGCGGTAGGTTACGATTTGGTTGGCAAATTTTCGGCAATCTTTAACGGCACTCTCAACTTCGAGTTGTTTAGATTGTATTTTTTCGTTCAACTTTTTAATCCTTGAATTTAGCTCATTTTCGCGAAGCTCATGCTCTTGCTTGATGGATTGCACTTCCATTACGTGTTTTTCTTTGATTACATTCATCTCGTCCTTGGCTCGATCCAAATCCTGTCTGGTGGTTTTGAGCTGAAACTCAACATAATCTAAAATCGCCGGCGGCAGCTCGGGCTTGTTTTCCATTTTATTTTGTAGAAATTTCAACTCTTCTTGGGAAACTCTTGACTCTTCTTGAGATGTTTTTAACTTCTGTTGAGATGTTTTTAACTCCTCTTGAGATGTTTTTAACTCCTCTTGAGATACCTTTAACTCGTTGCTCACCTTGACCAAGTCTTCTTGGGCTTGCTTCAAATCCATTTCAGAATCCCTTAAATCTCTTTGAAGAATTTTAATCTCATCTTGTGATAAAGTAAGCTTCTCATAAAGTTCTCTCAACTCTTCTTCTGTTTCCCTTTCGATAACATGTCTATCGTTTTGAGCCTTTTGAAGTTTGGTTTCCAAAGTACGCACAGCTGCCTCTCTTGCTTTGATTCGACTATTCAAATCGAAAATGTCCTTTTTCAAATCAATTTCAAATTCAGTCAACTCCTCGGGCGTTGAAATACCCAATTCTTCTATAATCTTCTGCAACTCTTCGATCCTTTTGACTAGCTGGACGTTGTCATTGTAAAGTTGCTTGTCGTCTTTAACAAGCTCCTGTTTTTCCTCTTCTAAATCTTCAATCATATCCTGTAACACGCGCACCTTGTTTCTTAGTTCTGTTTCAACTGATCGTTCATCTACCTTATCACAATACAAGCTGTTTAATTTCTCAAGATGCGACACTTCAACGGTAAGGGCGTGGATTTCGTCTCTCAATTCGTTATTTACGTCTTCCAATTTGGATTTTGCAAACTGCACTTGCTCTAGGTCACCTGATTGCTGCTCAATTTGATTTTCCTTTGAGGCCAATTTAAACTGTAAATCGTCCACTAAAGTCTCTTGTTTTCGAAGACTCTGTCTAAGCCTATCCAACTCGTTAGAATGAACCTTTTCTCGATTGTCTGGTGGTCTTATTGCATCAGTTTCTAGTTTTTGTATCTTTTCTTCCAATACCTTCTGATGTGAAGACTGTAGACTCAATTCGTTTGTAGTCATCTTTAGTTTCTTTTTGAGTGTTTCATTTTCCCTTGAGATATCATTTAGCTTACTGTTTAAAGAGTTGTTTTGTTTAATTAGTTCCCTTTTTTCATGCTCTAGCTCCTTTAATGAATTATGTGACAGGCCTTGCCTGTTTAGGCGAGCATTGAGATGTTCAATCTCCAAAGTCAAGCTCCTTTGTTTTGATTTTTCACTATCTAGTTCATTCAGCTTTTCTCTTAACTTTTTAGAGAGCATTTGATTTTCCATCTCCGTGTTATGAAGTTTAGTTAATAACTCGCTACTCTCCCTCTCAAAATTGTTGGATTGAGTAGCCAGGACCTGTAAGTTTTTTATTTCTTCCTGTGCTGACGATAGTTTTGATTCTGCAGTATTTAGCCACAACTTAAGTTGTTCTACTTCCTTCTCATGCTTGGAAGTATTGGATTTGATTTGATCTCCCAAATCCTCTACCATCCTATTGTCTTCAGCCGCTTTATAAAGAATATCCTCGATCCTCAATCTCTGGTGATGGTTCTCACTCTCCAAATTTGCAATTTTCTCCTGCAACGATGAGCACCGATTTTTCAAATCTTGAATGATGTTGTTGTTGTGGAGGTGGTGGTGCAGATTATTTTGATTTGTATGACGTAGATCTTCCTCTAAATGCTTGATTTTGGCATTCAATTGCTGAATGAGTTTAGAATCATCTCCTTTATCCGCAAGATCTTCCTCTAAATGCTTGATTTTGGCATTCAATTGCTGAATGAGTTCAGAATCATCTCCTTTATCCGCAAGAGCTTCCTCCATTTTGACTAGCCTATGTTTGAGTTCTGAGTTCTCGGCATAACAATCTCTATCCTCTACTTGTATCGATTGTAATAGCTCTTTAAACTTAAACCTCAAGTTGAGATTCTCTGCTCTAAGACTCCTTATTATTGATTCCAGCTCTTTCACTCCAAGTCCCGTATTTTCAAAATTACTCTGTAACCGCGGGTTATTCCTCGTCCTCTCTTCTGTCATCGTCTTCTTCTTCTTCTGCTGCTGCTGCTTCTGCTTATGCATTTCCTGCATCTCCTGCGTTATATCCTCGGTATCATCAAAAGTACTATCATTGGTGAGAACTGCATTATCCTTCAATTCGTGGAAAAGATTCCGTTGGTTAAACTGAGGCAGCTGTTTTCCAGGATAGCTGTGTAGGACCTGGAATTTTCCCGGATTCCTTTGCCCTATAGGTGTAAACACAACACTAGTCATACCTTGAAGAAGGCCAAATGTTGAGGGACAAATGTTGAGGGACAAATTTTGAGGGACAAATGTTGAGGGCCAAATGTTGATTTTATTTTTGAATGTTTTTGTTTTTGTATTTGTATTTGTATCTTTAAAAAAACGCGTAATCTAAAAAAGTACCAAAATATATATATATATATATTGCTTTTTATTTACTATACTTCCCCTAATATTGTCTCATAGCAGTCTATCAATTTTAAAACGTCCAGAATGTGTTGAAAATAGGGCTCGCCATTGTCTATCAAGTCTTTACACCTGCAAATCACTTCATCTTCACTAGTCGTGGCCAAGTCTTGAATGTCGAAATACTTTAAATCGACTAGATCATCCATGAGTAAGTTCCTAATACCAGCTTGTTGTAGAGTTTTCCTCACGTTTAGTGAAACGTTTACAAAGTATAACCCTGTACCACGGCTTCTATAGTTTGTTAACAATTCATATAATGTTTTCGCGGCAGATGAGTCTACTGAATTCATCATAGCCAAATCAAATATGACATATTTGGTCATTTCCAAGCCTCTGCTCCGTTTCAGCGCCGGGTGTGCTTTTGTCGAGCCATACATTTCGACCCTCTTCAACCTTGTAACAAGATCACTGCAATTAGTAAAACTGAGAGGTTCAGGAATTTTGATGATTAAGCAGCCCTCAACTTCTTCAATTACCTCACTGTTCAATTGCATTTGTCTCAAGTCATTGAATATATTCACTTGCGAACCGATTCTAGGACGCATGGGGATATCTGCATTGACAAACATGTTTGAATTGGGGATTCGCCCGAGAATTTGGATTCTTGAATCTGCGGAGTTTTTGATTACTCTGATCAACAGGTAAACCAACCCCATAGCAATACCAACTTCGATTGAGAAAAATAGTGTTGTTAAAACCGTTACTGTGAAAGTTATTAATTCGTCATATCCACCGGTTCTCCAGTGGAAAGCCACCTCATATGGAGCCTCCTCAATTAACAGAATTCCAATAACAGCTATGACCACGCTCAACATGCACATGGGAACATAGAATAGGAATCTTAGCAAAAACAGGATTGTAAACAATGTCATTGCACCCATAATTGCCCCGGACATTGTTGTTTTGGCGGATATTGCATTAATCTTGCTTCTGCCGTATCCTCCAAAAGCCGGTAATGCGCCAAATATAGATCCAATTATGTTGATACTTCCAAGTGCAACAAGTTCTCGATTTGAAGAGATTGGCAAGTCAAAACTAGAGCCAAGTGATTTTGAAGCAGTAGTTGATTCAAAAAAGCCCAATACAGCACAAAGAAAACCGGACGTGCCAAATTTTTTCACTAGTTTCCACAGACCTATAGGATTGTACATAGTAAAATTCCCGCTGTCCTTGATTTTCCCAATCACATCGATCCCTTGAAGATCCCATTGATAATATTGGCAAAGAATGGTTGCACCGCCAACCACCAACAAAATCTCTGGAATGAAAACTAGAGTTTTATTGCGGGACCGTTTTTTCAAAAACCTGGTCACCATAATTATCGCAAAACCCACTGCACCGATTTTCAAGCTCAAATGATTGTACTGGTTAATATTTTTCACTAAAAACACCATCTTGTCAAAGGGCGAATGAATATCCATTTCCGATGGATCGTCTGAAATTTTCTTCATCAATTCCTCAAGTCCCAAAACCACAATTAGCGAATTGAGTATCATAACAAACCCAACGGCTGAGATGAACCCTTTGAGAAGTGAGGGGCTTAAAACATTATCCAAGAACCCGAATCTTCCCAAACCAAAACCTAACAAGGTTGTACCACTAATGAAAGTGATGGTTGCTACATATTCCAATGGATCCAAGTTTTTCTTTTTTGCATGGTGGAGGAGAGGCTCTACTGCTTGTCCTACAATCAACGATATAGGTCCTTCGGGGCCAACAACCATTTGCGGCACGCTACCAAAGATTAAATAGATCAAGGGCGAGAGTGCCAATGAGTACAAACCTGAGATGACTGGAACATGGGCTAACGTTGATGCATAGGATAAGGATAAAGGCAATTGGAAAAACACAAGAGTCAATCCTCCAATCAAGTCTCCAACAAAGTATCTAAAATTGTACTTGCCTATCCATGATAAGCACGGTAAATAATAAGGAAGTAGCTCACTCCATCCAAGGTCGTTTTTTGCAATAGGTGTGTATTGTCTATAGTTGATGGAACATTGCTCATCATCAGTCTCATCTGGATCAGAATCGAGTTTATTCAAAAGGCCCAGCCTTTCAGTAACATTTACTCTCTTTCTTGAAATTGGCCGTATGCTTGGAGTAGGGCTCGTAATCCGGGGACTTGCCTGCAATCCCGGACGTAGTGTCATATAAAGGTGGTAATTTATAGGCAATAATATGTAGGCAATAATATGTAGGCAATAATATAGGCAGTGATTTATAAGTGATGTTAGTTGTCTTTTTATTTTTTTTTTTTTCGGAGAAAAAAAAAATTATCTAGATCATCAACAACATATCGACATACCTTGTGGAAACATCAATCAATGTTTAAAAGATTATTTTCTACATCTAGATACTTGAGGGATAGCTTGGTATTGATTGAGGGTTCTGGAACCCAGATCAACCCAGCTTCGCTCTCCACTGTAACTGCAGCAACGCAGATAGGAGAACCGATAACTGCGTTGGTTGTTGATCCCAAGATTGCCGAGGAAGCAGCGAAGATTTCTGGTGTAAGCAAGGTTCTTAAAGCGGGCGGGCCTCAATATGAGCATTACCTAGCAGAGGAAGTGAGCCCCTTGGTACAGCAAATACTCACCAAGAATAAGTTTACACATTTTTTTATTTCTGGGTCGTCAGCGGGAAAATCCATTTTGCCCAGGTTAGGAGCATTGCTAGATGTTCAGCCATTGAGCGATATTACTAAAGTTATAGATGGTAAAACGTTTGTACGTCCAATTTATGCAGGTAATGCATTGGCCACTGTTAGATCAAAGGATGAAATAATATTAGCCTCAGTCAGGGCATCGGCATTTACCCCAGCTGAAAAACAAGAGGCGGCGGTTATTGAGGACGTGGCGGTAGAGGATAGCAACGCCGATACTCTGAACAGAACCGAGTTTGTATCTGAAGAACTAGTCAGTTCGGAGAGACCTGAATTAGGCTCTGCAACGCGTGTTGTTGCCGGAGGACGTGGATTAAAGAACAAGGAGGCATTTGATGCATTAGTAGAGCCCTTGGCTACCAAATTGAACGCGGCAATTGGTGCAACCAGAGCAGCAGTTGATGCGAAATTTTGTGACAATTCTTTACAAGTTGGTCAAACAGGGAAAATTGTTGCACCAGAGTTGTATATTGCGGTTGGTATTTCGGGAGCAATCCAACATTTGGCCGGTATGAAAGACAGTAAAGTCATTGTAGCAATTAATAAGGATCCGGAAGCGGCAATTTTTAATGTGGCTGATATTGGAATAGTTGGAGATTTGAATGAAATTATTCCACAGTTGATTGAGAAGATTTAGGAAGTAGGGGAAGCTAAAAGACTGTAGAGGAGAATATTATGTATAGATAATAATAGTGGCCAAAGTGATTTTGAGCCACTTTTAAGATCGACTAATGGAAGTTTATGAATATAAATCTAAGTGAATTCATTTTCATTATAAGCAGAATGAAAATGGTTTGGAAATACCTAGATGAAATGTGGGAAGAGGTGAAATATCAAGAATAATTAGGTGCATATTTTTTCGCAACAAAATGGACAAAAAAGTAATAGAACTGGGGAGAAGCACTGCGGTTAGCACTGTGA